>NW_006199080.1:994357-1010468 GCF_000334495.1 Tupaia belangeri chinensis
GGAAGGACGGCGGCCTCGGCTGGTCCTTGCCGCTGGCGGGACACTGCCAACGCCAGAGAGGCAGCAGGGGTCTGGAGGCCTGGGCTGTGGAACACGGAACAGAGCCCCAGCCCAAAAGTCATAACATATTCTTGCATACAAATATAGAAAAAGACATCATGACTTTTCCAATGATGCAATATCTTATACCTGTAAAGAACAGAAATATTTATTCAATCAAGCAGTCTTTTCTTTTAATGTTTTTTCCTCTCTTTTTTGTTGTTAGAGAAAGTTCCTTTCACATTTTCAAATTTTAACAAATTTTACTTTGGAAAATTTCATGTTAAAATACATTTACATATAAGCTATGATAAATTTATAGAAATTCAAAATATATATATAACACACACACACACACACACACATATTTATTTAAAATTTTGGTTTTTTAGCCTTTTTTTTTGTTTATTTTGCCTTACTTTGTGTGTGCTCACTGGAGAAAGTTAGAGAGAGACACAGAAAGAAGGAAAGAGAGAAATCTCCCAGGGGACATGACAAAGCGGTAATCCCTTCTCCTTCATTCTCATCTTGGGATTTGGGGCACTCACATAGGCACGGGATGGTTTTCAGACAACCAGGTCTAGGACTTGCAGAACAAAGTCAGCCATGTGGGATTGAGTGCCTTACTCCTCATGCCACCTGCTGGCCCAAAACAGTTTTGTTTTTAAAACATCAATGTCATTATGTTTCATGTATTTGAGATGAGCTTTATTTGAATTGCTCATAGAAAGATTCCTAAATAAATTCATAAATATAATTAAATTCCCATGTAATGCAAAATAAGAGTAAGAAGTCTAACTGTAACCCTGGTCCCTATGGCACAGTAATAACCCAAATTCTCTGTAAGGCTGGAAAGCATATTTGCGATTGCAGATTCAGATTCCAGAGTCTCTATAAAAAATACTTGGGCTGCACATTAATCCAGGATGCTGAGAATCTCAAGGGCAGCGTAAAGTGGAACATGGCATGACAAAATCCCATTGAGGGTATTCCTTTTTCTCTCTCTCTTACATATGTGCACACACCCAAATACCCATGGTGTCATCAAAACAAACAAACAAAAAACTAACTACAAACAGTTGGTAATGTTCTTTTAAAAACAAAAAACATAATTATTCATCGAATTTTATATTTATTTATTACTATTATTTTTTATTGTTACCAGAGGAAGACAGAAAGAGAAGGAAAATTTGAACACAAACCCCCAGGACTCAAACCACAGTCAGCCATGTGGGAAGCCCAATGCTTTAACTACCACACCACTTGCCAACCCCTATGATGCTCTAACGTTCTTTCTTCTTAAGTTGTTAGTGATGACATGTAGGTCTAAATACATATTGGAAACAAACTATATGTGAAATAAAAAGACAAGAGCACATGTATCATTTCATAAATTTGTCAAATTAGACATAATAGCGACAAATATGTAGTAATACAGCCAAAAATGAAAACTTACTATGAACTGGATTACATTTTAGCAAGACAAAGTTGTGTTGGGATACAAAACCAAAAAATACTCACCATAGACATTTGAGCAAACTAGAGATTTCTAATCGTCTAAAACCCACAAATGAGACTAGCAGTTGGCGTAATGGCTATGTCGCCAGACTCTCATGTTGTCGACTGTGATTTGAGTCCCAGACCCAGTGGTTTAAACTCAGGCTGGGTGAGTGTGCATGGGTGCCCAGGATCCCAAGAGGAGAATGGAAGAGAAGGGATTGCCGCGTGACCATTCCCTCCTCCCCCCCGGAGGTGGGGGGTTGATTTCTCACTTTCTGTCTTTCTGTCTCTCTCTGTCTTCTGGGTGAGCGCATGCATCCTACAGCAAAAACCTCTCAAAAAACAAACAAAACAAAACAAACAAACAAAAAACACAAATAGGTGCCAGACAGTGGCACCATGATAAAAACAGAATGCTTTGTGAGGCAGTCTCTTATGAGAAGGATCCTGATCAAGTTGTATTATTTCTGCTCATGTATAACAGGCATGCACTTGGCCATGATCTGGTTGGGTATTTTGCACCCTTAGAAAATGTCTAGACCCTGTTGGGATGCTTTCTCTCTTGTCACTCTTCTCTCTCTGTTTCTCTCAGAAGAAATACACACACTTTTTCCAAACAACTTATATTAATGAAAGGTATGACAGCCAAGGAAAGCAGTGAGATTCAAAACTTCATATAACATTGGGAATATTTGGGTATTTAGTTAACAAATGCTCATTGGATATTGGCAATTCAGCCTGTCTGTGATCCATCTAATTCAATCCACTTACAGCAAGTATTTTTGCCCACACATGGCATGTTCCATTGTAAACCAGATTACATGACTGAACTTCGGAACTTTGTACTTAGTCTGCACATTTCGAAAACCTGCAACTTCCACATTATAAAAAATTCCAGGATCCAAATTGTTTATTTTATTTTCACAATGCATGTTAAATCAGTCTATCTACACTTCTTCTTTCTTTCTTTATATGCGCCAGTTTTATGCTTTTCCTCATCTTTGGTCATCCTTAAAATGTCATGCAAGATACCAGGAAAAAATAAACTTAAAGGTTGAATAACATCTTTATAAAAATTCACATTAAAGTGTCAAATAATTTTCCAAACTAGTTTTTAAAATTTGTAAGAAAATTTTAATATAAAATCTTTCCAAATATGAGTGATTAGCATATTAATTCATTAGATAATTTTAATATCCAATGTTTCCAAATATGAGTAACATAGTCATTCATAAAAAAAATTATAGCGGGGACCAGCAGTTAGCGTAGTGGCTATGTCACTGGACTCCCACGTAGTTGACCGTGGTTCGCATCCTGGACCCGGTGGCTTAAAACTCACGCTGGGCGCGTGTGCATGTGTGCCCAAGATCCTGAGAGGAGTACAGAGGAGAAGGGATTGCAGCATGGCCATCCCCCCTGGGGGGTGATTTCATGCTTTCTGTCTCTCTGTCTCTGACTGTCTGGCGAGTGCATGCGCCCTATGGCAAAAACCTCTCAAAAAAAATATATAGGGACCGGGACTGGCAGTTGGCATAATGGTTATGTCACTGGACTCCCACGTAGTCGAACGTGGTTCAAGTCCCAGACCCGGTGGCTTAAACTCACGCCGGGCACATGTTCATGCGTACCCAAGATCCTGAGAGGAGTACGGAGGAGAAGGGATTGCAGCGTGGCCATCCCCTCTAGGGGATGATTTCTTGCTTTCTGTCTCTCTGTCTCTCTCTGTCTGACTGGCAGGCACACATACCCTGTAGCAAAAACCTCTCCAAAAAAATAAGAAAAGAAAACAATTATACATACATAAAATTAAGTGTAAGTATCAGATATGTCATATTTAAAAATTCAGTGTGTTTATTATTAATAAAGCAACTGTTAATATTTGGCTTCACTGACACCTTCTAAATTTTAAAGGATTTTACTTTTAAAATTTTTCCTATGAAACATTATAAATATAAAAAAATGTAATTTTGTAAAGCTGGACTTTCTTAAAGATATATTTTTATTTTGTTCTGTTTTCTGAGTCTGACTACACTTTGTTTCATTTTTGGTTTCTAATATTTGAGGTCAGTACTCCAATGACCAGCTCCTATATATGATAGATACTTCTAGTCCAAGACTTTTAGCTTTTCCTCTCTTTAAAAAATGTAGATTACAATCATTATGTAATGAAGGCAGAAGAATATTTTCCTATTACATAAATACTGGATGATATAATTCTTGTCAGAAAAAAATGCATAATTTTCCAATGAGATTTACACTTTCCATGCCCCTAAAATTATGTAGAATGTCTGAAATAAAATGTATTCATTCAAAGGAAATAAAGTATATGTCATAGTTAATCAGACAGAACACAGATCTCTTTAAGTACATTGACAGCAATTTTTATACCAGGATGATGAAGTCTGTGACCCAGACACTAAACTTTCAGTGGAGTCTTTGGGAAAGTACTGCAGGAATGTTCATCACAAAGTCATATTATTGGTCCTCTGATCCAAACAAAAACATCATTGTATGCAAACTTAGACTTCAGAATTTTATAAAGCTGAATTTATTATATTATATAATGTATATGCCAATATATATATATTTTTTTTTTCAGAAACTAAGCAAACATACAACATTTTAGTTAATAAAACACTGTTATTAAAGGTTCTTAGAATAACAGTAGCATATTTGAATAACTATGTATAATTATAACTTTAATCATATGGATTAAAGCATACTTCATATACACTTTTGGAATATTCTAAATATGCTATACTCTAAACATGGAGCTGAAGAAAGGTGAGAAAGAAGAGCAATTTTAAATGACAAACTAAACAATTTGCAAATATAGACAGTTTTATGAAAAACATCATGTACTTTTTAGGAGTAAGTAGAAAGTGCTCCCATCTCTGGAATTAAATGAAAATCTGAAAATATGAAAAGCTTAAAAATAAAGTCTCCAAATATTATAATTCTATTAATTTTAAGACATATTAATAACATATAATATTAATTTCTCAAAAGTTCATTTTTCCCCGCACCATGACTAAAGAACTAAATCCTGTGAAAATCTGTATCTCAGATATTTTGCAAAACAGAAACTGAAAAATATGGTATTGTTTCATAGTATTCAAGATGATTTTGTGTGCTTTAAATTTTTATTTGTCATACTTAGCAGAAGAACATATTTAGTGCATTATGCATCAGTAATTTTCTTAAATAAAATCTGGACATACTGTAAAAATTCCAGGGAGGACCATTTCTATTGAATGTTCTGTGACAATATCACCATCACCACTTGCTACAATGTTAGTTATTTACCCTCTTTCACGCATTTTATGATCACTAGGTTAAAGTTAATGGAAATTATAAAATGAGAAAAGAAGAGTGCTGAAAGCAAAGAAAGAAAGACATTAGGGTTTTGTCCAGAGGGAATAAGAGATTACATCATGTTTGAATATAGGACATTATTTAGATGACATAAATCCAGATTAGCTTTCCTTGCTTAAAGTATTAGGACAGAATAAGGATTAACACTTCTAACATTTGAATAAAGTTGGTTTCTTTAAAACAGTGTTCAGTAGTTTGAAAACGATGTAAAAACATTTTCAATAATATAATTTATTATTTAGTTGTTATAAATATGTTAAATATTGTTCCTTAAATTAAAGATTATTTTCCTTCTGTTTTAAGTAAATGATTGCTCTCTTGGTTCAATGTCTCTTTCTTATTACCAATTAGTATAGGAGCAAGGGATTTTCCGTATATTTTAAAACCTTATTCAGCACATAAAAGTGAATATTTGAGAATTTTCTCTTTAATTAATAATATTAAAATAAAAATGTTGCCAAATAGACCTATGAAGTGAAAAGGATGTCTAAAATACAGATGAGCCATAGTTGTGATTTATGCATCCATTTCAAAGAGCCAAAGTCAAAATCTGTAATCTCTTGATCTTTACAACTGTTTCATCTTCTGTCAATCTTGCTTAGGAATGCACACTGACCTGATTTTAGTAGTTGATCATCTTTCTTTCTAATGTTAAGGTGGATCACATTTCCAAATGACCCAGTTTCATTTGGCATAGAAGGAAATTATCATATGTAATGTAAAATTATGTGATAATTATCAGGACCTGAGTTTTCAGTGTAGGTATGCTGTATTTTATTATTATATATTTTTTAAGTAATAGTGGGAATATTTTAAGAGAGAATATGTAGGTGGAATTATAGAAATGTTAATAAGATGATATGACCCAGCTTTGCAGTATATTCTCATTAATTTAAGAGTAGAGATAAATCTATTTTACTCTTCCATAGAAAAATTCTCAGTAGTATTTTCTCCTAGTGTTAGTGCAACATTTCTATTGCTGATAATAATTACATTCTTTTATGTGATTTTTGAACATATTGTAATAACAATACTGAATCCAGTTACTAAGGCAAACACAAAAATTAAGAATGTGAACTGTAAATATAAACTACTTGGATCCAAAACCTGATTTTGCAATGTTACTTGTTTAATCTTGAGTAACTTATTTAAACACTCTATGCATTCACTTTCCCATTTACAAAAGAGATATAATAATAAAATTGATCATGAGATCTATAGGTTTGACGAGGTAATATTAAGTGTTTACACTTGGCATTATGCAAGTATGCTTTGTTCTCTCACTTAATTCTAAGTCTCTTTGAGGTAGGCACTGTATGTTTCTACCATTCATAAATGAAGAATCTGAAGATCTGAAAGTATGAATAACTTGCCTAAGGGCATAGATAGAAAGTAGGACTTAGATGAGGGTTTGCTTTAGAGTTACACCCATTTCTTCTTCTTATCAGTAGCTCTTATGTTTTTTCTTGTTTGTTAGGGTTTTTTTCATTAATTAATTATTTTTATTTTTTAACATTTTTAATACATTCAATCATATTATTTAGCTTACAAGGTGATCATTTCAATATGTGAACACTTGTCCCCAGTCCAGTTGATCAAAATATAACAATACTACCTCCCTGTCTCAACAATGCGGTCTCTTCATCCCTCCTCCAAATATTTTTCCCCAGACCCCATATTAGCAACTATTTAGATATGTTGTGTGGGAATGTTCCCTAACTTTTAGAATGTATTGGACAAACTTTTACATAATAAATATTTGGATGATCATAATAATGCTCATTCACACAATTACCTTAAAATGTTTAGAGAGAAATGTAAAGTGCTTAGACAGAAGTGCAAACAGTTTAATTACTAGAGAACAAAAATAAGATATAAGATACCAAAATGGAAAATGTAACATTCTCATTTCTTAATAAAAGTTTTCCTTTGCATGTTAATTATTTAATGGAAAAAATAAGTGGATATTTAAAGAAATAGATGCAAGACTAAAACTATTCTAATCAAGAAACTTGATGGGGCCAGCAGGTGGTATACTGGTTAAGGTGCTGAACTCTCACATGACTGACTGTGGTTCTGTTGGTCACAGAGTTGTGTGGTGGGTTTCAGGGGTGTGTACGGTGGTCTTAATGAAGTGTGCTGCTGGTCCCAGTGGGGTGTGCAGTGACTTAAAGTGGAGTGTGCTTTGGTTCCAGTGAGTGGTGTGGATCTCAGTGAGGTTTGCTGTGGGTCTCAGTGAAGTTTGGGTCTGAGTGCTGTTTGCTGTAGGTGGCAGATTTGTTCAGTGGGTTTCAGGGATGAGTGAGGTGGTCTCAATGAGGTGTGCTACTGGTTGCAGTGGGTGTGCCTTTTCTTAAAGTGGGGTGTACTTTGGGTCCAGTGAATGGTATTATGGGTCTCATTGAGGTTTGCTGTGGGTCTCAGGGAAGTTTGGGTCTAAATGGGTGTACTGAGGGTCACAGAATTCTGCGATGTGTTTCAGGGATGTGTGCAGTGGTCTCAATGAGGTGTGCTGCTGGGAATAGTGGAGTGTCTCGTTGTTTAAAATGGGGTGTGCTTTGGGTCACCGTGAATGGTTTTGTGGGTCTCAGTGAAGTTTGCTGTGGGACTCAGTGAGGTTTGGGTCTGCGTGGGTTGTGTTCTGGGTCATAGTTTTGTGCGACGGGTTTTAGTGATGTGTGCGGTTGTCTCAGTGAGGTGTGTTGCTGTTTGCAGTGGAGTGTGCCATGGTTTAAAGTGTGGTTGTTTGGGTCCAGTGAATGGTACTGTGGGTCTCAGTGAGGTTGTTTGTGCGTCTCAGTGAAGTTTAGGTCTGAGTGGGGTGTGATGTGGGTGGGCGGTTTTGTGGGATATGTGCAGTGCTCTCAATTAGGTGTGTTGCTGGTCTCAGTGGGCTGTGCTGTGGCTAAAAGTGAGGTGAGCTTTGAGCCTGTGAATGGTACTGTGGATGTCAGTGAGGTTTCCTGTGGGCCTCAATAAGGATTGTGCATTGGTTCCCAGTGAACTTTACTGTGGGTGTCAGTGATGTTTGCTGTGGATCTCAATGAGGTTTGGGTCTGAGGGGGGTGTGCTGTGGGTTCCAGATTTGTGCAGTGGATTTCAAAGATGTGTGCAGTGATCTCAATGAGGTGTGCTGTTGCTCACTGTACGCAATGTACACCCCATTTTAAGCTACAGCACATGCCACTGCAACCAGGAGCACACCTCATTGAGACCACCAAACACATCCCTGAAACCAGCTGTACAAACCTGGGACCAGCATCACATCCCACTCAGACCCAAACCTAATCGAGAACCACAGGAATCCTCACTGAGATCCACAGTACCATTCACTAGGCCCAAAGCACACTGCACCTTACACCACGGCACACCCCACTGTGACCAGCAGGACACAAAATTGAGAAAACCGCATACATCCCTGAAAAACACTGCACAAATCTGCGACTCAAAGCACATTCCACTCAGATCCAAATCACACTGAGACCCAAAACAAACCTCACTGAGACACAGAGTACAATTCACTGGATCCATTGCTCACCCCAATTTAAGCAAAGGCACACCCTACTTTGACAAGTAGTACACCTCATTGAGACCACAGCACATATCCTTGTAAACAACTGCACAAACTTGAGATACACAGCAAATCTTCCTAAAACACAAAGTGGACCTCACAGAGACCCACAGTACCATTCACCAGACCCAAACACATCCTACATTAAGCCACAGCACAACCCACTGTGACCTGCAACACAACTCATTGAGCCCACCACACACATTCCTGAAAACTACTGCATAAACTGCCACACACAGAACTCCTCACTGAGACCCAAATGTCACCGAGTCCAATAGCAAACCTCACTGACACCCACTCCACCATTCACTGGGATGAAAGCACACCTCACTTTAAGCCATGGTACATCCAACTGCGACAAGCAACACACCTCATTGAGATCACTGCACACATCCATGATACAGACTGCACAGACCTGAGAATCACAGCACACACCAAATGACACAAACTTCACTGAGACACAAAGCACACTTCACTGAGACCCACAGTAACATGCACTGGACCAAAAGCACACCCCACTGTAGCCATGGCACACCCCACTGTGACCAGCATCACTTGTCATTGACAACACCACACACATCCATGACACCTACCACACAAACTACTACCCACAGCACACCCCACTCAGGCCCAAACCTCACTGACTCCCACAACAAACCTCAATTTGACCCACAGTACAATTCACTGGACCCAAAGCACACCAGATATTAAGCCACAGGACAGCCCACTGCACCCAGCAACACAGCTCACTGAAACCAATGCACATGTTCTGGAAACCAACTGCACAAACCTGAGACCCACAGAACACTCCATTAAGACCAAAACAACACTGAGATCCAAAGTAAACCTCACTGAGACCCACAATACCATTCACTGAACCGAAAGCACACCCCACTTTAAGACATGGTGCACCCCATTGCAAACAGCAAAACACCTCCTAGAGACCACTGTGCACATTCCTGAAACCTACTACAGAAATATGAGTCCCACAGAAACCTAACTCAGACCAAAACCTCACGGACAACCACAGTAAACCTCATTGAAATTCACAGCACCATTCATTGGACACAAAGCACACCCCACTTTAACCTAAGGCACACCTCACTGTGACTAGCCACACACCTCATGGAGACCACCACATACATCCCTGAAACTCACCACACAAATCTGGGACCCACTGTACATTCCACATGAACCTAAAACTCACTGAAACTCACAGAAAAGCTCACAGAGACTGACAGTACCATTTACTGGACACAATGCACACTGCACTTAAAGCCACAGCACACTTCACTGTGATCAGCAGCACACTTCATTGAGACCACAGCACACATGTCTGAAATCTACCACACAAAACTGCAACCAAGAGCAAACACCAATCAGACCCAAACATTACTGAGACCCCCAAAAACCCTCATTGAGACACATAGTACCATTCACAGGACACACAGCACACCCAACTATAAGCCACAGCACACCTCACTGCAATCAGCAGCACACCTCATTGAGACCACCACACATAACCCTAAAACCCACTGCACAAATCAGTGACTCACTGCACACACCATTCAGACCAAAACTTCACTGAGACCCACAGTAAACCACATTGAGAAACAGAGTAACATTCACTGTACACAAAGCACAACCCAATTGAAGCCATGGCACACCCCATCATGACCAGCAATACACCTCATTAAGACCACCACACACATCCCTGAAACTGAAAAAACTGAACCACGGCACACCCTACTCAGACTGAAACTTCAATGAGACCCAGAGAAAACCTCACTGACACTCACAGTACTATTTAGTGGACCCAAATCACCCCCACTGAGGGCACAGCACACCCTATTGTGACCAGCAGCACAACTCATTGAGAGCACTGCACACATCCATGAAACCCACCACACAATCCTGAGACCCAAAGCACACTCCACTATGTCTTAAACACCACTGAGTCACACAAAAAACCTCACTCAGATCCCAGAACCATTACCTGGACCCAAAGCACACCTGAATTTAAGCTAACTCACCCCACTGTGACAGAAAGCACACCTCATTGAGGCCACCACACATATTCCTGATACCATCTGCACAATCCTGAGACAAACAGCACACACCACTAAGTCTCAAAACCCACTGAGACCCACAGCAATCCTCAGTTAGAACCATATTAACATTCACTGGACCCAAAGCACACCCCACTTTAAGCCAAAACAAACCCCACTGTGATAAGCAGCACACCTCATTTAGACCACCACACACATCCCTGAAACCCATTGCACCAACCTGAGAACCACAGCACACCACACTAAATCTCAATCCACACTGAGACACACAGCAAATCTCACTGACACCGACAATAAAAATCACTGGACCAAAGCACAGCCCAGTTTAAACCACCCTGCACCCCACTGTGACAGGCAACACAACTCATTGAGACCACCAAACACATTACCTAAAGTACCAATCACTGCACCCAAAGCACACCCTACTTTAATCCACAACACACCCCACCATGACAGAAAAACCACCTCATTGAAACCACCACACAAATCCCTTGAAACCACTGCACAAACTTGAGACCAACAACACACCCAACTAAGTCTCAATTGTTACAGAGACCCAAAGCAAACCTCACTGAGATCCACCGCCATCCCTACTGTGACAGGCAGCAGGCCTCATTAAGATCACTGAACACATGCCTGAAATCCACCGCACAAACCTGAGACACATAGCACACCCCATTAAGTCACAAAGCTCACTGAGACCCTGAGAAAACCTCACTGACACCCACAGTACCATTCACTGGACCTAAAACAAACCACACATTAAGCCACAGCACACCTCACTTTGACAGAAAGCACCTCATTTACACCATTGCACAAGTCCCTGAAAACCACCACATGATCTTGAGACACACAACACACCTCACTAAGTCTCAAAGCCTACAGAGAACCACAGCAAAAGTCAGTAATTCCCACAGTACCATTCACTCACCCAAAGCACTCTTCACTTTAAGTCACTGCACACCCCAGTGCAACAGGCATCACACCTCCTTGAAATCACCAAACCCATGCCTGAAACTCACCGCACAATCCTGAGACCCATAACACACCTCACTAGATCTCAAAGTTCACTGAAACCCACAGGAAACATCACTGACACCCACAGCACTATTCACTGGACCTAAAGAACACTCCACTTTTAGCCGCCGTACACCCCACTGCAACAGGCTGCTTACTACCTGAGACCACCACACACATCCCTGAAAACTAGGGCATAATTCTGATACACCACACACCCCATTAAGACTCAAACCACACTGAGACCCACAGCAAACCTAACTGACACCCACAGTTCAATTCACTGTCCCCAAAGCACAGCCCACATTAAGCCACTGCACACCCCACTGTGACAGAAACAAGCACCTCATTGAGACCACTACACAAATGCTAGAAAACCACCACACAAACCTGAGACCAACAACACTCCCAACTTAGTCTCAAACTTTATATAGACCCACAGCAATCGACCCTGACACCCATGATATCATTCACTGCTCCCAAAACACACCCCACTTTAAGCCACCACACACCTCACTGCAATAGACAGTACACCTTATTGAGACCACAGAACACATCCCTGAAACTTACCACACAATCCTGAGTCACATAGCACACCCCACTAATTCTCAAGGCTAACTCAACCCCAGTGAAAACCCCACTGACACCAACAATACCATTCACTGGAACCAAAGAACAACATCCTAATTTAAGGCACCGCACACACCACTGTGACAGAAAGCACACCTCATGAGACCACCACACAAAACCCTGAAAACTACCTCACAAAATTGAGACCCACAACACACCGCACTAAGTTTCAAACCTTGCAGATACCCACAGAAAACGTCACTGACACCCACAGTACTATTCACTGGACCCAAAGCACACCCTTTAAGTCACTGCAGCCTCCACTGTGACAGACAGCACACCTCATTGAGACCACTACACACATCCCTGAAATCCAGTGCACAAACCTGAGAAACACAGCACACACTACTAAGTCTCAAAACACACTGAGACCCAAAGAAAACCTGACTGACACCCACAACACCATTCACTGAGCCCAAAGAACATCCCACTTTAAGCCACCACACATCTCATGGTGACAGAAATCACACCTCATTGGGACCACTGCACAAATCTCTGAAAACCATTGCACAAACTTGAGACCAACAACACACTCCACTAGCCCTCAACACTTACAGAGACACACAGCAAACATCATTGACACCCACAGTACCATTCACTGGACCCAAAGCACACCCCAATTTAAGCAATTGCACACCCCACTGTGACAGACAGCACTCCATCTTGAGATCAACAGCACAACCATATGACCCACATCACACCCCACTAAGTCTCAAACCACACTGAGACCAACAGCAAACCTCATGAAGATCTTTAGTATCATTCACCGGATCTGAAGCACATCCCATTTTAAGCCACCACACACCCCACAGCGACAGTCAGTGCACTGCTTCGAGACCATCACATACATCCTTGAAACCCACCGCACAAATCTAAGACCCACAACACACTCCACTAAGTCTCAAACCTTAAAAAGAACCTCAGCAAAAATCACTGATATTCATGGCATCATTCACTGGACCCAAAGCACACCATAATTTAACTCATTGCACACCACACTGCAACAGGCAGCATACTTCATTGAGACCACCTCACACACCCCTGAAACCTAGGGCACAAACCTGAGACAAACTGCACACCCCAGTAAGTCTCAATTCACACTGAGACCCACAGTTGCTTTTCTTTAAACCAATAGCAATTTATTTGAAGCAGAAATCAAGACAATAAATTTATTTACATTGCATCAAGAATAAATACATAGTATAAATTTAACCAAGGAGGTAAAAGACATGTACACCAAAAGTGATAAAATATTGATGAAGGAAATTGATGGACACATAAATAAATAGAAAAATATATCATATTTGTGGATTGGGAGAATTAACATAGTTAAAATGTCCATACTGCTCAATATGACATAGAGTTTCAACACAACACTTATCAAAATTCCAATGACATTTTTTATTAAAAAAAACTGAAAGTCCTAAGAAACTGCAGTAAATTAGCTAAAGCATACTTTAGAAAGGAAAATATATATAAATATATATACTTTAAAAAGGAATAAATAAATAAATATATATATATATTATTGAGAAAAAATATTTGTGAACTATGTATCTGATAAAAAAACATATAAGTAATAGAGAACTCAATAACAATAACAAAAAGAAAAACAAAAAGAAAAAAACAGAAAAATAAAAATAAATCAATAAAAATGTGCCAGAGAATAAATAATAATAACAATAATAATAATAATAGGTCTGAAAGATGCTACATAAGTATTTTTAGAGGCATTTTTGCTATAGGGTGTGTGTGCTTGGCAGAGAGAGAGAGAGAGAGAGAGAGAGAGAGAGAGAGAGAGAGAAAGTGAGAAATACTCCCATTTCCCACAAGGGGGATGGCCACATGATGCAATCCCTTCTACCCATTCTTCTCTCAGGATTTTGGGTATGCATGCACATGTGCCTGGCCTTGGTTCCAAGCCCCCACAAACCACAGTCCACTATGTGGGAGTCCAGCGATGTAACCACTACACCATCTTCTGGTCCCCATAGCTAGCTTTAAGAAGGAGGAATGAGGACTTGAGTCAATGAATGTTAGAAGTCTGTTGAAGCTGGAAAAATAAAAGGAAACAGAAGCTACCCTAGAACCCTCAGAAAATGAAGCAGTTAGTACTTGGATTTTACCCCAAGAAACCTGCATTGGATCTTTTAACTACAAAACTGCAATACAATAAATTTGTGGTTTTGAGTCCTTAAGAAAATGAAAGAAGGGACCAGCAAATGATATAATGGTTATGGTGCTGGACTCCCATGTTGTTGACCGTGGTCCTGGACCTGACGCCAGGCACATGTGTGAGAGTGCCTAAGAACCAAAGAGAATGGAAGAGAAGGGATTGTGGTGTAGCCTTCCTCCTGTGGGGGAGTGATTTCTTGCTTTCTGTCTGTCTCTCTGTCTACCTCTGTGTCTCTGGTGACCGCACACGCCCTATAGTAAACAAACAAAAAAAGAAACAAAACTCTATAAAAAATAAAAGGAAAAAAAAAAGGTAAAATGCAAATAGTGAACATAACTGAACACCTATGGCAGGATAATTACAAAACAAATAATTCATAAAGTAGCATAAAGTGAAAAATGATTATTGACACAACCGCAATAAGAAATCAGGGGTTGGAGAGATTGTGTGTTAAATTAGACTCTTTATGTAATCTTATCAGTCTCTTCCCTCTACTTTTTACCATTTAAGATGCTAAATCAAACCAAGTTTTTCTTCAAAACCAGTATAATAATTATCTTTCTCATTTTTTTGAGAAGTTTTTCTATAGGGCATATGTGTTCTCCATAAAGACAGAGAGACAAAGAGACAGAAAGCGAGAAATCACCCCCCAGGGGGGATGGTCACGCTGCAATCCCTTCTCCTCCATTCTCCTCTCGGGATCTTGGGCACGCATACACACGTGCCCAGCGTGAGTTTAATACACCGGGTCTGGGACTCGAACCTCGGTTCACTACATGGGAGTCCAGTGGCATAGCCATTACACCAACTGCTGCTCCCATCTTTCTCATTTTTAAAAAGATGATTTATTGATTTCTTCCATGAAAGACAGAATCAGAGATCTAGTACCCCAACAAGTTCTCAATGCCGTGCTCTTCCATCCCTAGCTTTAACAGTCTGGATCAGGGACATACTCATGCTCAGTATACTCATCAAGATCTCTGAACAGGGAACCAGCAGTTAGCGTAATGGTTATGTCGCTGGACTCCCACGTAGTTGACTACAGTTTGAGTCCCAGGCCCTGTATGTTAAACTCATGCCAGGCACTTGTTCATGTGTGCCTCAAATTTCGAGAGGAGATGAGGTGAAGGGATTGTGGTGTGAGCAGCCCCCCAGGGGGGTGATTTCTTGCTTTCTGTCTCTATGTCTCTCTCCATCTGTCTGGCGAGTGCATGTACCCTATAGCAAAAAACCTCTCCCCCCCAAAAAAAAATGATCATTGGGATCAGCAGATGGTGTATTGGTTATGTTCCTGGACTCCCATGTAGTTAACCATGGTTTGAGTCCCAGGCCCTGTATGTTAAACTCATGCCAGGCACTTGTTCATGTGTGCCTCAAATTTCGAGAGGAGATGAGGTGAAGGGATTGTGGTGTGGCTATCCTCATTGGGGAGTGATTTCCCGCTTTTTGTCTCCTCAGCAAGCACACATACCCTATAGCAAAAACTGTTCTTAAGAAGAAAAAAAATCAAAATAAATAAGTAAATAATGATTCTTTAAGGGCCAGTGGGTGGCATAGTAATTAAAGTGTTGTACACCTACATGGTTAACCAATGTTCAAGTTCTAGACCTGGAAGCTTAAATATCAAATTGGGATCCTGTAGGAGTTTGTGCATGCATTTCCAAAATTCCAAGAGGAGATTAGAAGACAAGGGATTGAAGCCTGGTCAACCCTCTTGGGGAGTGATTTCTCTTT
>NW_006199080.1:1010481-1011117 GCF_000334495.1 Tupaia belangeri chinensis
TCTCTCTCTAGTGAACACATTAGCATATGCACAGTAGAGCAAAAATCTAAAACAAATTAAAAAATTTTTTTCATAGGAATTACATTAATTACTTTAAATCTTTCTAATATTCTAAAGTTATATGATAATATTAATTGGAAAATAATTAAAATTATTTAATCTATATGTGTAGATTTGCCCTTCCAAATTAAATTTGCTAAATCACATAGATTTTGGAAGTTTGCAAATATAGAAATTAAACTGCCTCAAGCATGTCTGGGAAAATTTTTTTCATAGGAATTACATTAATTACTTTAAATCTTTCTAATATTCTAAAGTTATATGATAATATTAATTGGAAAATAATTAAAATTATTTAATCTATATGTGTAGATTTGCCCTTCCAAATTAAATTTGCTAAATCACATAGATTTTGGAAGTTTGCAAATATAGAAATTAAACTGCCTCAAGCATGTCTGGGAAAATATATTTTTTGCTATAGAAGATATTATAATAGAAATAATTCTTTGGAATTAAAACAAGTATTTCCTTTTGAGCACTGTGTGTATAGATTTTTTTCTTTCTTTTCTTTCACTTCATCTTGCCTTCTATGGAATTCTATTTAAAGCCAGTGTGATCTTTATGTTGAGATCAACC
>NW_006199080.1:1011498-1125510 GCF_000334495.1 Tupaia belangeri chinensis
GCCCAGTGGGATCTGACTAGCTATGTCTCAGTTTGTCACACTGAAAATTAACTGAAAAATGGGGAATTTGCAATAAAACTCTAGGACTTTAAAGTGTTGGTCTCTATTGGTAGGAACTGACAACCATAAAATATCTAATGCGCTATGCAGAATCTGAATTTAAGTTTAGCTGTTTTAAAACTTTCCTTAAAAGACTTTTCATATAATTTTACACATTCTAACATACTCTGTAAGTGGACAAAAGGTGAGCCAATTCTATCAGCAGAGTATAACAATGCTAAGACTATTTCTAGAACTGTAATTTGCTCAAAACTTTTAGGCTATATAGTCACTGTTGCAAATATCTGGATAAAAATGGAAAATGTGGACCAGCATCCATACTATGGCAATATACCTGATACTTTCAGTCACATAAAGGCAGATACAAAACTGCATGCTTGACTGAAATTCTCTCTTTACCTGACTGATTTAAGATTGCTTAAATTTAGTTATAGGCTTGAATTTACACAAATATCACTTTAGTGATTTTTAGTCTGATTTAGTCAATATGAAGTTTTATTCAATATGTAGTTATTTATTAAATATTAATTTTCTGTGTCATACAATTTAATTTTTTTTCAGTGACAATGCTGTCTACATAGAAACTATACATTATATGTGCAGGCATATACAATTGCAGAAAGAAACAAAAAAAAATTCCACCGCTGATCAGAAAATATTTAAATATGAACAAGAGAGAAATGTCAGTTCATTAGTAAGCATTACTTTTAACTAATTTCCAAAAAAAATTAATATAGATATTCATATTTGTAAATATTTGATTTATTACTATCATCTTTTTTGAAATACAATATTTGAATAATTTTGGAAGAAATAAGGCACCAAGAGAACAGCATGCAATTAGTATAATAGCAAACATATTAAGCTTAAATCGAAATTTTTATAATATAAAAGACTAACATGCCCAGAGATGTGCTAAAATAAGTCCCATGAGGGTAATTTGGCTTTTAAAATATTTTATGAGCATTGATCATTTTAAAAGAAGCCTACTTTATAATAAACACATTTTTGTGTATGATTCTGTTATGAGGAATCTGATAGAACTATAAAATAAAATAGATATTTTCATTTTAAGTAGTTCTAATTCTTTATTCATATAACACAACATTTGCTATAACATATATTTCAAAGCATCTATTAACCATATGTATTTTTGGCTTTAAGGATAAAATGTATAAATTTTCAGCTTTTAACATAAACAGCACTTTCTTCTGAAGGTACAATTATGTTATAGTCCAGTCTCTGAAATACAGTTCACTTTTTTCTCTTCTTACATGTCTATTTCTATAAAAATCAATACAAGCTATACTTTTATAATAAACATAAATGATATTCAATGTTTTACATGTACATTTTACATATTTTATTATATAATCATTAAAAATCATTTTTAAAGGTATTAGTTTATGTTACTATCAAAACAGAGAATTTATTTCAAGTGACATAAGTAAAGAATGGATGTAAATAGAAAACCAGTCAAGGGACTGGCAGGTGGCATGGTGGTTAGTGTTGGACTCACATGGCCAACTGCAGTTCACATTCTTGACCTGGTAGCTTGCTTTCTCACTTTCCCTCACTCTCTCTTATCTCTTTCTGGGAATTAAAAATAATTATAGTAATACTAACAATGAATACAAATAAAAATAAGTAATTATTTTTAAAAAGAAAACTAGTTAGAAACTTAGGATAAAGGTAACATTACTAATTAGAATTTGGAGGATATATTCAAAATTATAAGTATCAACTCAGTGCTGACCTCTATATGAACAGGGTTAGAAGAAAGCATTTAGAGACCTAAATGATAAAAAGTCATACTACTCCATCTCTCATCATCTGAAGTTGAAAATAAAACAAACTAATAAAATAAGCATCTAAAATAGCAAAAATATAACTTGTTAATTCTCATTATAATTATTAATTAAGGACTTTACATTGTTACTTGTTATACATGTATTTTCTTAATTTTGTTAATGGTCATTTTAAACTTTTTATGAATGTTTTATATTGAATATCCAGCAAAGGCATATAATAGTTCTTATCAAGTTCTATATCCTTTACTTATATGTAAATCTTCTCTATTTTCCAAACATAACAGCATGAAACTAGCACAGGAGCAGACAGGTGGAACATGGAACAGAAAAGTCTCCAGACATAAAGTCCCAAACATACAGTCAACTGATTTTTGACAAAGGGTACCATTGGATTCAGTGGGAGAAGGAAAACCTCTTTAGCAAATGGTGCTAGAAAAACTTGATATGAAATATGAATATTGACCTGCAGAAATATGAATATTGACCCCTACCCTCTCACCATTGACAAAAATCAACTGAAGATCATTCTGAAGATCTAAAAGATCTAAAACCTAAGACCTCAAACTATAAAATTACTTCTGGAAAACACTGGGGAAACTCTGGGAGACATTGGGGTAGGCAAAGACTTCTTAAATAAGACCTCCAAAGCACAGTCGATAACCCCCAAAATAGATAAGTGGGATTACATCAGACTAAGAATTTTCTGCATGTCAAAAGACACAGTAATGAGTGTGAATTGACAGCCCTCAGAATGGGAAAATATTTTTGTAAACTATGTGTCAGATAAGGGACTGATAACCTGAATACACAAGGAACTCAAGCAACTGTCCCCAAAAAAGATGATCCAACTCTATTAAAAGATAAGAGATGAGTTAAAAAACCCGCTCTCTAAGGATGACATATGAATAGCCAAAAGGCAATGAAATGAACATATTTCTCTTAAGTGATAGGACAACAAATTTGTCAATGCTTGTTGTTTATTCCTTTGTGCTATGTTACTTCACTTTATAAACACTAGATTGGTTAGTCTTGCAGTAAAGAAATTGTGACTGTTCAGCCTAATATCAGTTATAAAATGCATAATTGGTTAACGTTTGAAACCTTACCTATTGATAA
Source organism: Tupaia belangeri chinensis (assembly GCF_000334495.1). Classification (NCBI taxonomy): domain Eukaryota; kingdom Metazoa; phylum Chordata; class Mammalia; order Scandentia; family Tupaiidae; genus Tupaia; species Tupaia belangeri. Next base: position 1,014,486 of record NW_006199080.1, read on the forward strand.
TTAAGAAGCCATACAGAGTTTATTTGTTGTTAAAATATCAGAAGATTTGGTTAAAACAAAATATATATTTCTTTTGGTAGAGTAAGTGTCTCAAAAGCTGTGTCCTCTGTGGAAGCAGTGCAACTCTGGGAAATATTGTCAAAAACAACTTTCTCACTTCCACAAAGTAAGTAAATACTTTTAACAATCTGAGGATCATTCATTCAGAAAAAAAAAAGTCTGAATCTTGGTAATAACAAGCAATCTTAGTAATCTTCAACACAGCAAACTTTCTCATATTTTACCTTGTTCTATTCTTATTTCACTTTTTTATCTCTTGGTATCCCTGAAAATCAATAGCTTTGCAACTATGATACTAATAAAAAATAGTAGGTGAGAGGCCAGTGAAAGAAACACAATGGATATGGAACGTTTTTATAATTATCCAAATGTTTTTCTACTCTAGTTGCCTGCAATCTCCCTTGAAAAGCTCCATTTATCAGGTTTCATTCTTATATATACTAACTCAGAACTCATTATGTGGGAAAAACACTATCTGCTTGCTCCTTGTATAAAATAATATAAAACATTCTTAAGCATTGCATCTAGACCTGAATTATCAGTAAAGGCACTCAAGAAATGAGCCAAAATAAATAAATAAAGGAAGGAAGGAAGGAAGGAAGGAAGGAAGGAAGGAAGGAAGGAAGGAAGGAAGGAAGGAAGGAAGGAAGGAAGGAAGGAAGGAAGGAAGGAAGGAAGGAAGGAAGGAAGGAAGGAAGGAAGGAAGGAAGGAAGGAAGGAAGGAAGGAAGGAAGGAAGGAAGGAAGGAAGGAAGGAAGGAAGGAATGAAGGGAGTGAGGGATGGAATAAGAAAGAAAGAAAGAAAAAAGAAAGAAAAGAAGGAAGAGATAAAAAAAAAACTTCAGAATGATATATCTCCATAGGGCACATACCTCACTGATAATTCTTCAATATCTAGATGATGGGACGGGCAGTTAACATAATGGATATGTCACTGAACTCCCATGCAGTCGACCACAGTTTGAATCCTGGACCCAGTGGCTTAAACTCACACCGGGTGCATATGCGTTTATGCCTAGGATTCCGAGAGAAGAATGGAGAGAAGGATTGTGGCATGGCCATCCCCTCTGAGGGGTGACTTCTTGCTTTCTGTCTCTCTGTCTCTCTCTGTCTTTCTGACGAGCTCACGCACCCTGTAGCAAAAACCTCTCCAAAAAAAAAAATCTAGATAATCATGTGCATATACTGGGCTGTATACACCTGAAAAGTCTTGGGAAAGTCTTTTGTTTCACATTTCTGACAGACCTTGAGATTTTCCATGAGTAGAAAATCAAAGTAAGGCAGAGTTGGAAACTTCAGAGCATAAAGAAGGTGGAAGATTTATTGACTTAAGACACCCAAATAAATATCTGAACAAGTGTTAACTGACTAGAGAGCTCATTCACCACACATGACAAAGAATACAGTCTTAATCGAATTTGCCCATGAAAGTTATTAAAAGAAAGAGCAGCAACAACAAAGATAACTGTAACAACAACAGAAACAATAATAAATAGCAAAAAGAATAAACTTTGATGGGAATCTGATTTGTAGAAAAGTTCAATTCTAATTTTGAAATGGAAAAGAACAATTTAATTGTGAATAATTACATGCTACCAAATTAGATAACCCAGGCTTAATTAACAAATTCTTATTTAAGACAAATGACCAAACCTGGTTCAAGAAGAAATGTGAATAGACTTGTAATGGCAAAGAAGACTAATTAGTAATTTTTAAATTTTTCAAAAGAAAAGCTCAGGCACTCACTGCTTCACAGGTTAATACTGGAAAATTATTTAAAAATAAATACTACCATTTTTCACAAATTCTTCCAAAAAATAAAAGATAAGGGGATATTTTCTATTCATTCTACAAGGCCAGCAATACCCAGATGCTAAAGCTATAAAAGGCATCTCAAGAAAAGAAAACTTCATAAAAACATTCTAATGAATATAAATGCACGAATCAATCCTTAATAAAATATCAGCAAAACAAGTCTAGAAAAACATATAAATGATTATATATCAAAAACAATTGGCATCAATCTCAGAAATGAAAGATTAGTTTAACACATGAAAATAAATCAATGTAATATACCACATTAAGAAATAGAAATAGTTATACAATCATCTCAATACACATGGAGAAAACAATTTCAATTACACTGCCCATTTTTGAAAACTATTTTAATGAACTAAAACTGTATGAAACTTACATCAACGAAATAAGTGATATCTACTCAAAATCTATAGTTAACATGGTACATAATCATGACAAAATGAAAACTTTCACCTTATATCATTAAGAAGGCAAAGATATTTGCTTTTGCCACTTCTAGTCTACATTGCATCAAAGATACCATCTGAGTGATCAGACAAAATAAAGAAAAAAGTGAGATGAGAAAGGAAGAAGTAAGTATATGTCTATTTTCCAATGACATGATTGTTTATGTAGAAAATTCTAATGGGTCCACAGAAAACAAGTTTCAAATTAGAAAGTAAGAAATTTCACCATGCTTACTCTCAAAATATCAATATACAAATATTTCTCTCTGTGCATACACAGACGTGTGTGTTGTGTGTGTGTGTGTAAATATATGTGTGTGTGTGCATATATATATATACATGTATATATATATATATACATGTATATATATATGTAATGAATATTCCAAAAATAAAATTAAATAAACATTTTTCACTACAATAGCATTAAATATAGAAATAATTGTATCTAGAAGTATGTAACATTGAGCTACCTAGTAGCTTAGTGATTATAGGAGCTGGATTACACATGGTTGACTGCACAAATCTGATATCAGCCCTGGTGGCTTGTAAAACATACTTGACACAAATTGATGCCTTCTTAAATCCAAAAATGTTGGAGAAATAGAGAAGAAGGGATTGCAGTGTGACTATATCTGATTGACAGGTTTTTTTTTTTTTTTCTCTGTCTCATATTTCTCCTTGGTGAGAACATTTTCCTACGGAAGATTAAAAAAAAAAAAACTGTTACATACACTGAGAATTTCAAATCTCTGTTGTAAGAAATTATAGACCTACTATGTGGAGATTTCAAGTTCATAAATCAAAACATAAATCAAAAGACTTTGTAGGCTAAGGTGAAATTACTCCACAAATGAATGTACACATATAAACCAACACCATCAAAATCTCAGCAGCCTTTTTGGTAGAAAATGGCAAATTGTTTATAAAATTTACATGAAGTTGCAAGAGACCCAGAATAACTAAATCATCTTGAAAAAGAGAAGCTGAAAGACTCGTACTTTTTTATTTTAAGACATATTGCAAAGTTAGAATAATTAGGAAATGTGTGATACTAAATCCCTACAGGTGACAGATCATTTAAATAGAATCAAGAGTTCAACAATAAAGCCTTACACTTATGTTCAATTGATTTTTCTCAAAGTTATCAAGAAAACTCATTAGGAAATGTATAATATTTTAATCAAACGGTTCTGGGACAATTGATGTTCACATACAAAATAGAATAAAGTAATATTCTGTAATATATTGCTGTTTACACCACAAATTAATATCTCAAAATAGAATGTGGACTTCATTGTAAAAGCTAAAAATGCATACAAAAATAGAATAAAGTAATATTGCTGTTTACACCACAAATTAATATCTCAAAATAGAATGTGGACTTCATTGTAAAAGCTAAAAATGTAAAACCCTTATAAGGAAACATAGAAGTGAATTTTCATGACTTTAGGTTACAGTATCAAATCACAAATGATAAGATATAAAATTATAAATTGAACTTTCTCAAAATGAAAATAGTTTTAAATTTTAAAGGACACTCAAAAAGTGAAAGGACAACCAACAGAAGAGGAAAAATATTTGCAAATGTTATGTGGAATAAGGGAATTATAGGCAGAATTTTTTTTTTAAATCTTGCAACTTGAAAAAAAATTTTAAAAAATTCTAAGCTTTGTGCCCTCACGTTCCATTAGTGGAAAAATAAAATGGCAGTCCTGTTAGAAAATATTTGGTGCAGGTCAACAGGTAGTATTGTGATATAGGTTCTGGACACCCACATGACCGATCATTGTTCAAGGGCTTTCCTGGTGACTTACTTTCTCACTTTATTTCTCTCTGTTTTTGTCTCTGGTGAGTACATGTGCCCTATAAATAAATTAAAATAATAAATTATATTAAATAAATATTTTACAAAAAAATTTGATGAATATTTAGTAGGTTAAATGTGGTATTTCATATAACCCAGTACACTAGGTCATGATAATTGAAAACATAAGTCCATGCAAAAGTTTGTATGAAATATTTATAGCAATGCAAATATTTTGTAATATTCATAATATTGCAAAGTGCCATAAATTCTAAATATTTTTGTCTCATGAATGAATAAATAATGCTGATATATCCATAAAATGAAATATTATTTAGCAATTAAAAGGTAGGATGAGTTATGAATGTATGTTAAACTTTGTATAAACCTTTAAAACATTATGACAAGTAGAAGAATTCACTCACTAAAATGCATATTGTATATTTATCTTCACATACAATTTCCAGATGAGGTCAATCTACAAAGGAAGAGAGTAGGTAAATGGCTACCCGAGTTTGAAAATAGAATATGGAAATGCCTACTATGAGTACAAGTTTCTTTTTGGAAAGATGAAAATGTTTTAAAGTTGAATAGTGGTGATGGTTGCACAACTATGTGAATACAATACAATCCACTTAAATATATATATGTACATTTATTTTAGAGCCAGAAAATGGCAAGTCCATGGAGAAAGAAAGAGAGCAAGAAGTTCCATTTCTGTGAGGAAAGATGTTATCTCACTTTTCCCAGGAACCACAGATAAATTGCTTCTACTTCTGTTTTCAATATAACCTTATAGCCGCTCACTGTCTTCATTCTGGTGATACACTCTCTAAAAATTATCTTTTTATGTTGTTAGGAACTGGTTTCTTTTCTTTTTCTTTTTTTTTTTTTGGAGAGGTTTTTGCTATAGGGTGCGTGCACTCGCCAGACAGACAGAGAGAGATAGAGAGACAGAAAGCGAGAAATCACTCCCCAGGGGAGATGGCCACACCATAATCCCTTCTCTCCCTTCTCCTCCATTCTCCTCTCAGGATCTTGGGCACCCATGCACACGCGCCTGACATGAGTTTAAGCCACCAGGTCTGGGACTCGAACCGCGGTTAACTACGTGGGAGTCCAGCGACATAGCCATTAAGCTAACTACTGGTCCCAGGAACTGATTTCTTACCAATGTAACTGCATCTGTAACAAGAATCAACAAGTGGTGATTCACTCTTTATTTTCATAGTATGAATGCATATTTAGTTCTAATTTTGAAGGGATATGTCCTAATATGCTGCAGTATTTCTATATGGGAACTCTCGATAGCATTGAATATTCAGTCACAATTGCAAAATGTATCAGAAAACTCCAAAAATGGGCATACCAAATATAAGAAGCAGCTGTATTTTTTTTTTTCCTCTTTCTTTTTCTGGAGAGGTTTTTGCTATAGGGCGTGTGTGCTCGCCAGACAGACAGAGAGAAACAGAGAGACAGAAAGCGAGAAATCACCCCCCAGGGGGGATGGCCATGCCACAATCCCCTCTCCTCTCGGGATCTTGGGCACGCACGTACACGCACCCGGAGTGCGTTTAAGCTACCGGGTCCAGGACTTGAACCGCGGTCGACTACGTGGGAGTTCAGTGACATAGAAATTATGCTAACTGCTGGTCCCAAGAAGCAGCTGGTTTTGACCTATGTAATTTAGTACAGAATAATATTAAAAAATGTCAACCAATAAAGAAAAGATTTCTGACAAATAATTTTTTTAAGAGCTTTTTGCCCTAGGGTATATGCACTTGCCAGGGAAAAACAGAGACAGTGAAAGTAAAATGAGAAATCACCCTCCAGGGTGGATGGCCACTAGTAATCACTTCTCTTCCATTCTACTTTTGGGATCTTGGGCATGCACACACACATGGCCTGTGTGATATTCAAGCCAACGGGTCTGGGACTCGAACTGTGGTTAGCCATGGGGCAGTCCTGTGACATAACTGTTATGCCATCTGCTGGCCTGAGAATCAATGAAATGTTATCTCCAAGTGCTGTGAGAAATTTTTAAATGTGGAATTATGTCTAGAAAAACTATTATAATGGAGGATGAATATAAAATTACTCAAATTCATTGCTATAGTTAATATTTTTCTAAGTAAAACTACTAAAGGATGTACTTCAAATTTAAGAAAAATTAGCACAAGAAGTTAGTAGTAAGACACATTAGAGAAAAATGAAGCCAAAGAAGTAAAAAGCATATGGCTAATGTATTAAATATTTGACAGCTAAAAGTATATGAACTTGCACATGGTTGACCACAATTCGAGTCCCAGATCGGGTGGTTTGAAACTCACTGTCAGATGCATGTGCATGTGTGCCCAAGATCCTGGGAGGAGAAGAGATTGTGGCATTGTCATCCCTTCCGGGGGGTGATTTCCCTCTTTCTCACCATCACTGTCTCTGTTTCTCTAATGAACACATACAATCTAAGGCAACAGTCTCTTGAAAAGTTAATAATTGAGTGCAAACTCACAGAAAAAATATTTTTACATCATCTATTTGAGAGGGATTAATATCCAAAATATAAATAGAAGTCCTGCAACTCAATAACTAAAACAAACAAGAAAATTCCCAAATGTACAAAAGACCTAAGAGATGTTTCTCTGAAGAAGATACTCAAATAACCAATGAATACAACAGATGAAGTACTTTCAACATCTCTATTCATTAGGTAAATAAAAATCAAAACTACAGTGACATTCCATCTCATATCCATTAGAAGGCTGTCATCAAAATACATACAAGAAAATGAAGAAGAAAAAAATGATCTGAAAAAAGAAACCAACAAATGTTGGCTAAAATATGAATAAATTAGAGCCCTGGTGCATAGCTTGTAGGAATATAAAATAGTACATTTGCTTTGAAAAATAGTGTGTGTGTTCTTGAAAAAAAGTAGAATTATCATATAATTCTAATTTTAAACCTGCCATAATTGAAAGCAGAGACTAAAACAGACACATAGCAATGTTAATAGTAGTATTTTTTTTTTTTTTGGAGAGGTTTTTGCTATAGAGTGTATGCGCTCGCCAAACAGACAGAGACATAGAGACAGAAAGAGAGAAATCACCCCCCAGGGGGGATGGTCACGCCACAATCCCTTCTCTTCCATTCTCCTCTCAGGATCTTGGGCATGCACGCACACACGCCCGGTGTGAGTTTTAAGCCACCGGGTCCAGGACGCGAACCGCGTTCGACTACATGAGAGTCCACCAACATAGCCATTACGCTAACCGCTCGTTCCCAATAGTAGTATTATTAGCAGTAGCCAAAGATAGACCCAAATGTCCATCAACAAATGAATAAACAAAGCGTAGTGTATATAAATACACAGAGGGACATTATTTAAAATAATTAAAACTGTGAAAATTAAACCATTAAAATTTTTAAAATGCATTATCACATTTGATCTTCTTAGTAGATCTTCATACCCTTGTGAGGTACATTAGATTTAAAAAAATAGAAAGATTAAAAAGTACAAACAATATTAATAGAAATAACCCTGAATGAATGTCTAATAAAACTGTAGGTAGTTTTGGCCAGCCTGATGGCACAGAAGGCAACAAACATAATTATAGGGCTGGAAGCCACATGGCTGACTCTAAGCTCAAATCCTCAGACAGGCTTGAATCTTGGGCATTTGGGTGTGTGGCCAAGAACCTGATGAACTGAAGAGACTGGAGAAAGGGAATCACAGCATGAGTGACCCTGTTAAGGATAATACCCTTTTCCCTCTCTTCTGTGTGTGCTATTAAAAAAAAAAATAGGAAAGAAAAAATTTATAAAGGTAGCTAAATTTGAGTTAAAAGAAAAAAAGTACTATATTTAGTTACTGGACTGAGCTGGAACAAACATACGCATTTTTCCAAAATTGAGTGTTAATTATGAGTCAGGCACTACTATTACTGTTCTATATTCATTATCATATTTGGCACTCATAGTTTTGTAAGCTACCAAAGGGCACTTTTGGCAGCCTACAACAGAGAAAACAAACTGAAACAAAACAAAACAAAACAAAAACCTCAAACTGACTTAATCAATAAGAAAATTGATTTACTCAGCATCCTAAGTCTAGAAACTTCAGAATTGACTTTATTCAGACTCTCAAATTCTATTTATATGGGAGTGTGCTTTGTTATTCCCCCATGTGTCACACTGATATTGAAATACCTGTAGCTGACACTCTATGTTATATCTCCTAACATCAAAAGGGAAAAGCAAACTTTCCTTGGAGAGCTTTCCAAGAAATGCCAGGAGGGACTTGTAACTGTAGCACATCCAGCAGTCTTCTAAACCAAGTCTAAACAAATGTTCCATCTTCAACTAATCACTCACAGGGGAGATGAGATTATCTTTTAGCCAGAAACTCTCTTCCCTTGGGCATAAATATAAAATTAAGTCCCCAAGCCAGCATGGTCTCTGAGGTTCAAACTTCAGTTTGGTTAGAGGCTGCAGAATGTTGTAGTTATTTAAAACTGTCCTCTACAGGAATGTATTGTAACTTTAAAAATTATTTATTTAATTTAATTTATTTTTTATTATTGTTATTTTTAAAGTTGCTATAGTGCATATTCACTCACCAGAGAGAGATAGAGAGAGAAAGAGAGGGAAAGTGAGAAAGCCAAGCTGCCAAGTCTGGGACTTGGATGGCACTCATCCATGTGGGAGTCCAGCACCTTAACCCCTGTGTCACCTGCTGGCCCAAGGAATGTATTATTTTTATTAATCACACTTTATAAAAGAGGCTTATGATCTTGCTTAATGTCATTTTCTACTTTACAAAACTGAAATTTGAAACGCAGTCTGTTCTTTCTAAAACAGACAATCCTATGGGTAACAGTGCCTAATTTGTGCGGTATATTGGAGTGTTCAGGATCAATACCAGTGCTGTATTCAGGACAGTGAGATGACCAGGTTCTTGTCCCACACTCACAGAGAATTATAGACGTGGACACAGAGAGAGGATAGCAAAGTGGAGTATATTAAGAAAGGGAAGGAAGAACAGAGCTTCCAAACGTGAAGTGGTCCTAGAAATAGTTTGCCAAAGAGGAGCTGAGGAAAAGGGTTTTTACCTAGCAGTCTGAGCAATGGGCTGGCTTTCTAATAAAGGAGACTTTAAAAAATAAAGAGTAATGAGACCAGCAGTTAGCGTAATGGCTATGTTATTAAACTCCCATATAGTCGACTGCAGTTCGAGTCCCGGACCCGGTGGCTTATACTCACACCAGGCACGTGTGTGTGCCTGTCCAAGGTCCTGAGAGGAGAATGGAGGAGAAGGGATTGCTATGTGGTAATCCCCCCTGGGAGGTGATTTCTCTCTTTCTGTCTCTCTGTCTCTCTCTGTCTCTCTGGCTACTGCACATGCCCTGAAGCAAAAACCTCTCTAAAAAAATAAATAAAGAGTAATTTGTGAAGAACAGGTAAAAATATTATTACCTGAAATTTTAAGAAAAGGGGGGAGATAGAATGATACAGTGGTCAAGATGCAGAGTTTTGTAATCAAACAAATTTAGATTCAAGTTTTGCCCCTCCTAATTTCTCTCTGAACTTATTATTTGTCTAAATAAGTAAGTATGGTGTGTGTGTGTATACAAATAAATATATGAATAAAATGAGAATAATTACATGATAGTCTAAGTGATTTATTATCACATTCTTTGTGGGCTTAGGAGACCATAGTAATCTACTTCCTGTTAGAATATAGTTAGTAGATAGAAACTGTTGCCTGTAGCTATATTTGTCTTGAGTCCTAATGCAGCCAATTCTTCATGAAAACTTAGCCACTGTGACTCCATCTTGGGTAAAGCTAACTGTGTTTTTCTCTTAGGCTTTGTCCCTATCTAGTGCTATGTCCCATCTATCTCCTGGCTCATAATCACACATTTTCTCACAGATACTTGGATAAAGTCTTACAGCTATAGTGAAGTAATATTGATGTTTTATTCTACATAATTTCCTCTTGTCTCTGGCACATCTCTGATGTTGAGAGTATCTCAATATCTTCATTTATCAGCAAATGCTACGTGTCAACATAAACTGAATTCTTACTGTTAAAAGGTTTGTGCAACTATGATGGAAACCTCAACTTTGACTCTGAAATCCCTTGTTCTGAACATAATAGGATGCCTTGTTCAGTTTCCCTTGGGATTTCTTTCATCTGTTCTCTTTGGCAAATTCTAGCAAGCTTATCTATGATCTTCTATTCCCTTCATCAGCAAAGCAAACATCAGATCTCCTGGTACTGTCAAGTAGAACTCTGAAAGGTACATGTGCACAGAATTAGTGACCTCACAAGTCAGTCACACTGTTGGTCCTCAAAAGGAGCCTTTTAATCCCCAGGACAAAGACTCGCAGGACAATTATTCACCAGTATTTGTCTATTCAGCCTTTTACTTGTTTGTTTTTACAGTAATAATTTTTATTATTAATACCTTGAAAAAACAGCTTTTCTTTCAATCCATGGAATCCAGAGCTGAAAACATACTCACAGGTAGAAATGAGGCCAAAAAAATTGCCACTTTTATTTGCAATGACTTCTCTCGGCCTCCTCATCATTAATTACTCTCTTTTTTTGTTTGTTTTGCCTTTTTTATTGTATAAATTACCAATACCTCTTCACATAACTTTGGTTCTCTAATTCAGTTCTGTATTGAAGTTATTTGGCCAAATTAGTCTTCTCGATGTCACAGTGACCTTGGTGCACATTAGGAGATTACTTTTACCTTTATTCTAAGTTTTAAATGCAACCTGGATTCTATGTTTGGAGTCCTTTTGACCCAATATTGTCAGACCACCCAGTACTATCACAGCATCTGTTGCCCTCAGTCCTTACCTACAAAAGACAGCTACATTGAACTCCCCAAAATAAGTGGTGACACTCACTGGTACATCCTGCATTAATTTGGCAAATGGTTCTTCACATGAAATAAAGCCAGTAGAAGGATTGTTTTTAATGGAGTTTACCAATCTAGCATATCCACTTCTCTAAGCCATATAATCTCTTTTTAGCAAACTTTTCCATGGACATTCTGGTCTTATACCAAATTGTGCAAGTGATGACTTTTTTTCAGTCTTCCAAAAACACTCAGGTTTAACACTGTTTCCTGTGGGCTTTGTCAGAGATTTAAATCCTGTATCCAGGGAGAACATATTCATGTGAATAAATTTTCCTATTCAATTTGTTTCCCCCCCTTCTTGATTCAGTATCCTTAAGATCCAGTCCCATGTACATTCCCTTGGTTCTTTGCAAACTTCTTTGGCTCCTTTAGTATATATGGTACTTTCACATTTGGATCATGCTGTCATATAATCTGTTGTCCAAGAGAATTGATAAGGCAGACACTGAGTTGGGTGAATGCCTTCTTGAAAAGGAAATACTTTTGCACTCTTTTCCAGCATGAGTGAAAAGTGCTTTCTAAATTCTAATGGAAAGGAGTGGACCATTCCATTTCTATACATCCCAAGGGTTTCATGGAGGATGAGGATTCAAACTCCCCAAGTTCATCAACCCAGATGGTCCCATCCCAAATATTAGGGTCTTACATCTTCTCAATATGGCACTGAGCTTGGTGTGGCAGACTTCCCAGATTTTAAAAAGCCAACATTTTTTGGAGCTCGACAGACCTTATAGTTAAGTCATGTGGCTGACTCAGCTGCTATGAGCTCTGTGTCTGCAGGAAATACCTACATTGCCAGGGAGGCTTTCGACTTTCCTTATTACTTTCAGTTGGTAATTAGTTATCCTGAGATCTTCATTATTCTCATGGTCAATGTTTTCAAAAACCTACAAGGACATAATAACAGGAGCTTACAGTACAGGCCCTGCCATAGCAGAGACCACATAGTTATCCAGATTCTTGGTTATGGAGCTGCAAGATTGAATTTTATTTTTTTAATGTTTATTTATAAGACTGACAGGTGTTGTGATGACTAAAGTACTGGACTCCCACATGGCCAACCATAGTTTGAATTCTGGACCTGACAGCTTGCTTTCTCACTTTCTCTCTCTCTCTGATAAAATTAAAAATAATAATAGTAATGCATAAAATAAAATAAATAATTCTAAAAAAAGAGATGAATTTATTTTTTCCTTCCATGGAAGATAGAGACAGAGAAAATCCATCTGCAGTCTTAGGTAGCTTGGATCACCACCATGCATGCAACTGGAGTCCTCAGGGAGGTACCAGGATGTGAACTCAGGACCTTTCCCACATATTTTAGTTGTATAATTGAACCATCACCACCTGGCCCAAGACTGTCTCCTGTCAGGAGACTGCTAACTTGACTGATCTTTCAAAGTTATCTTGAGTAAAAGCACCTGGCTTGCACTCTAATTGGACAGAGGTTGCCCTCAAGGATAATCCCTCTGCAAGCTGTCACCCCTAACACTCCAACTGAGAATATCTAGGCAAGCATAACTGATACTCCATTTGAATAGAAAAGTACTTTCATAATTTTAAAGAATTATTTATTTATTTATTTTTGATTATTATTCTTTAATTTAAGGAGAGAAAGAGACAGAGAGAGAGAGAGAGAGAGAAAGCAAGTCTCCCAGTCCAGGACTAAAACAGTGAGCCATGTGGAAGTCTAGCATCTTAACCACCATACCAGCTGCCAGTCCCAATTGGAAGGCACTTTTAATATTTTTAATTGAATTCAATAGTTTCCTTTAGTATTCTCTATACCAATATCCAAGTCTTTATTAACTATATAATAATGAGTTTCAGAAGCAAAAATAGTTTTATATTCACCACAGAGTTTTAAGCCCAATATACAAAAAAAGCTTATTTACAGTCTTAAAGAACTCACAAATATTCGACTCCTTTATTTAGTGCTCTTCCTGACTTTCCAGTTCATTATGATCTTAATCACTTTCCATGTCCTCTGACAAATAGCTTTGTCTTCTCAGAATGTTTCCTCATTTTCTGCTGGGTACCTGTTTTCTGCTTGATATGTCATGGCATGTTTCTCTTATGATTGCTGTTCTGCTAAACTACACAGTTCGTGTGAAAAATGTTTTCACTGTGAAGAATGCAAGCAATGTAGAAAATTACAAGTAATAATAATAAAAAAGCTAAAACTCAATTTCATTACCCAGATTTAACAAACATACACATCAAATGAGCACATAATTGGAAGGATAAATGTTTTTAAAAGATAAAATTGCTTTTAAAGTATTTATACTAAAGAAACGTATGTTTAATGTAATGTAAAATCTCAAGTATACAAGTAAGTAAATATTTTATGTAGGTATATTTTTATGTAGCTATGCCTTCAATCAGGATAAAATGCAAAAAATACTTTCTATAAAATACAACTTAGAAGAAATACTAATTAAATACAATGAAAACAATAAAGGAATATTGAAAAATTTACTGAAACTTAAAGTATTGATTTCAGCACTAGAGTATTATTTTTTAAGAAAAATCATTTTTGGATAAAGAGAAAACAAAAACATTAGAATTTGGGTCCTAATATTTTATAAACAATGTATTAGTTTTAGATAAATTTGAATATCAATGTGTTATAAATGATGAAGATATTTATGCTTTCTTACTTCATTCTTTTTTTTAAAAGAAGTATTTTATTTAACTTTATTTATTTACTTACTTATTTTTAATTTGACCTGAGAGAAAGGAGAGAGAGCAAACCACCAGGTCCAGGACTCGAACCTCATTCAGCCATGTAGAAGTCTAGCATCCTTAACTACCACACCGTCTGCAAGCCCACTTTCTTGCTTCCTTACTTCTTTATAATCCCCCTCTTCTTGCTTTTAATATTTTAGTCATATTTTTAATATCATATCATCCAAATGTATAGCATTTTCATTTTATACAATCACCATCATACCTGTAATGATCTAATAATAATAAATATGTAGAACTACATTAATGAAGTTAAGCATTATATTCAGTCAATTCAGTGATTTTACCTGGGCTTCTCTATATTCGAAATGTTAATTTTTTTTATTTGGTTGGGTTTTGCCACTATTTTTTTTTCCCAAGGAGTGTTTATGAGTGATGTATTTCTGAATTTGCCCATGTGTCCTCCTGCTTTTCTCTTTATTTTATGTTACCTGGCATTCTGGTAAATTTATATTTTTCTATTATTCATTGTTTTATCAAACTGCATAAACATTACTCTGTGATTTCTGGCACTCTACTTAGAGTAGATTTCCACCTTCTTAGATTATTTGAATTGTTTTTCTGGCTGCCTGAAATATATTCTCTTTGTTCTTGAATTCTAGTAATTTACTTAAGTGTGCCATGTTGAATATTCTATTTCAAAAATATTTTATGTCATAGTTATTATACATATCGTATATTAGATAATAACCTGAGACAAGGTTCTCATGCTTCTCCCTACCTCCTTACTTTTCATACCTTTGTTATTTAATTATTAATATTATCAGGCTAGCTTCATGACCTATTGGTTAAGACAGCTGAATCAAACATGGCTGACACCACCCCCACTCCCCCAGTTCAAGTCCTGGACTCAGTGGCTTGAGAAACGTGCTGAATGCATGTGCACATCTGCCCTAAATCTCAACAGCGTGTAGAAATGGAAGATAAAAGATTAGTGTGACCACATCCCATTGGGGTGTGCATTCTCAGTCTTCCAATTTTTCTGTCTCTATGTCTCTTGTGCTGCAGTGAGTACATGTATCTTCTGGCAAAATTTTTTCAAAAATATTACTTTGGGACCAGCAGTTGGTGTAATGGCTATGTTGCTAGACTCCCATGTAGCCAACCGCGGTTAGAATCCCAGACCCGGACTGGTGGCTTAAATGCATGCCAGGCTCATGTGAGTGTGTGTTCTAGATCCTGAGATTAGAATAGAGGAGAAGGAATTGGGGCGTGATCATCCTCCCTGGAAGATGATTCTTGCTTTCAGTCTCTCTGTGTCTCTCTTTCTAGTGAGCGCACATGCCCTATAACAAAAACCTCTAAGAAAAAAAAGATCTGTACTTGTACATAATCATTAAATTCAGTGCTACTTTAATTTTGTAAAGCTCTTACATGGTAAGTTTGGGAATTATTTTAATTTTATTTATCAAATTAGCTAATTCAGGTATATCAATTATTCTTCATCACATTTTTCCTTCACATTTATCTTCTTTCTGATATTATTTATCATATTAATGGCTACTGGTCACCTATCTTTGTATTTATAATGCCTGTAAAAACTCACTGAATACATTAAGAAGCATTAATTTTAGCTCATATTTTTGTGATTTGACTGATACTGAGTTGAATGATTTGATCTTGCTCCTGCAACATATTCTTCTCATGTTATTAGTAAAAAGCTCATAAGGATGGACCAGTCAGTGGCCCGGTGGTTCAGGTGACTGTTTCCTACATGGACTACCCCACTTTGAGATCCAGACTCAGAAACTAGAAAAACCATGTGGTACCTGTGTGTGTGTGTTCAAATCCTGACAGGAAGAAGAAATGGAGAAGAGATTATAGAATGACCATTCACCATTGGTGCTGCTTTCTCACTCTCTCTCTCTCTCCCAATTTCTATATCTGTGATGAGTGTGCATGCACTCTCTAGCAAATTTAAAAATAAAAGCGCATGACAGCTTAAACACCAAGCTCAAGTTTACTTAGGAGTCAGGAGTTGGGAAATAAACTTAATCCATTTTATGTGAGAAATTGCATAATCAAGAGGCAATGCCACCTATTGCCACAATGGCAGGCCTTGAGGTGTGTACACTCCCCAACAAAGCAACAACTCTTGGATTATAGTTTAAACTTTCCAACAGTTTGCATCAGATATAAAAGGAATTCAGTATCAACACCATATTCAACTGTTGAATCAGACAAGCATTGGAATAATGTTTTTTTTTTTTCTAAATTATGTATGTATTATTGTTAACTAAGAAAGCAGGCAGCTATTAAAAAGTTCCAAAGTTGACAATCATGCCTAAGGTTGTAACCAGGTCAGAGTGTAGAGAGATCAGGATATAGCTTATTGCATAAACAAAGGGAAGATCTGCCATATCACAAATATTTACACTTATAGCAAGAAATAGACTCTTTCTTTAGAGCTCACCGTGTGAGCTTTCAGCATCAGGGTATGTCACGTTATGCCATTTGGGGTTCTATTTTTCTTTAAGTACATTCCACAGATAGCCAAAAAAAAAATTTTGAAATTTTTTGAGCTTCATTTTTATTAAGATTCAATTATAACTGAAAAAAAATGTATTTTAATATGAAAATAATTGTCTACATCTGGGTATACGTATCTATCTCTATATCATCTATCTATCTATCTGTATCTATCTATCTATATCTATCTATCTATCATCTATCTATATCTATCTATATCTGATTTAGGGATTGTTTGACGCCATTATCCCATAGGGTAAATAGATTCCAGGAAGAAAACGTGTACCTGAAAAGGACTGTCAATGGTGCTTTCAAATAGTAGTTTCTTATCACTAACTTAAGATAAATAGGTGTTTCAAGTGCAAGGTTAAAATTGTTATTGTGGAGTTTCCCCTACTAATGCATAAATTGGCATTCTGAGTTGATTTTAATAGTTTGGAAATGGGATAACATATCATCCTTACAATAAAGCATTTTGATTGAATAGATTTAAATACGTTTTCTGGCCCCATTTTAACGTTATAATGTGTGGCAAAGTATTATAGAGAGCAGTTACAGCAGAAATATTAACAAGAAAGCAAAAAATGTGCAACTTTTAAAATGGAAATGATCAAATCAATAGTACATGTGCAACATTTTTAAACTAGTTCAAAAAATTTAGTTAAGTAGATTAGTTCTATATAATATAAAATTATATACATCCTTGAAAGAATCCTAGCCAAGTAGTGTTTTTAGTGGAATCCATATAGTCTAAAGATCCCACAATGAAGAACAAATTTGTATAACATATGGAAAACCTCTGGATGAGTTATATTCCAAAAATTTGAATCTAGACTGAACCAATCATACAATTATGTAAGTAAACTTGGGCAATTTGCTTATGGCCTCTAATTCCCAATTTCTGTATTTATTGTATGGGGTTAGTAATGTATCTGCTCTTTACTTAACAGTTTCTGTGAACATTCGAATAAATTGCTTTATGAAAAGTTTTTAGAGAATTGCTTGGTGCATAGGAAGGAATCAATAACATGTATAAATAAAATGTTTATCTGAAGAATATTCAAATGGGTGGTATAGATGACAAGAAAACATTTCTGAAAGTGATACATAGTTTTAGTTGGCTTTTCTAGTTCCTCTGATATCTAGCAAATGACAGTAATACTACTCTTCAGAATGAATGTGTACTTAAAAACCCAAGAGAACTTTAGATAAAATTCAGTTTTAGACTAAATAGCATGTTGTAAAGATGAGTAGTTTGTGCATTAACTGTTGAGTACTTTGAAAATGATACATTATAGGGAAAAAATATATTGCCAGAGCGACAATCTATAGAGGGCTTTTCAGTTAACAGTTTTGAATTTCAAATAGGTAAAGAACATTTTAATCCTTCTTATGGGAGAGGAAATATGAAAAGTTTTCAAAATGCTTATGGAAAAAGTATATTATGAAAAAACTACTCATGAATTTCAAAAGTTTTGCACCAGAATAGGCTTATATTTTAATTCTATTTCTCTATAAACTTTTTGAGGTCCCTTCATACAACATTAGTTAGAAAAACTGAGGAAACTGATAGAAACACCTATAATAATAAATCATTTGAATCCAAACAACACCTTGAAATGTAATGATAAAAAATTGCTAAATCCTAACTTATTTGGGTAATTCTAGGAATATCCAAAAATAACAACTGAAATGAAAAATAAGAAATTTCTATTTAGCTAAGTGTCAAGTTTATTGAGGTATAACTTACATACAATAAAGTATATTGGATGAGGGACCAGCAGATGGCATAATGGTTACATCCCTGGACTCCCATATAATCGACTGTGGTTGTCACAAACCCAGTAACTTAAAACTGAAGCCGGTGCTTGTGTGTGCATGCACAAAATCCTTAGAGAAAAATGGAGAAGAGATTGTGGCATGGCCACACACTCTAGGGGGTAATTTTTTGCTTTCTGTCTCTGTTTCTCTTTGTCTCTCTGGTGAACACACAAGTCTTATAGTAAAAAATCTCTCTTAAATCTATCTATCTATATCTATCTATAGATATTTATATTCAAATATCTATAGATAGATAGATTAATATATCCATATATAGTTCTGATAAATGCATATAGTCCTGAAACCATCATCAGTCCAGATGAACTATCCCCAAAAGTTTCATCAATCTTCTTCTGCACCTGTAGGCACACAATAGGTAATGAATACTTACTGAATTCAGTGAGTTTTAATGTCTGATAATTAGAACTCAGTCCAAGTACAACTGCAACAAAGAAAATCATTGTTAAATTCGCCAAACACACACAAAAAAATTCTATCCATAACTACTTCCGTTTAGAGTTATTTATGTGCTATGAGAAATACAAGATTAAATCCTTTTAGTATGTTTTTATTGAATTTCTGTGGGAAAAACAAATAAATGATTGATTCATTTATTCTTTAACATAATAATAATAGATGGGCATTCATATTCATGGCTAAGACCAACCCCTCTGCACTGCTCCATCTTCTCACACCAACTCAAAGACATAGCTACGTTGATTCTGTCTCAGTCTCCTCCATCACCAGTTCTCTATGATGGGTCATTCACAGCAGTATATAAATAAACTCTGTGTCTCGCTTTTTCAAATTTCCTGTTTTTATCTCAATTTCCCGTCCAGCTTCTGCTCCATTTATCCCCTCTAAGAAGGCTTCCTGAGATCATAGTATATAATTACATGCTTTGTATTGGCCACTCCCATTGATTTTAATGTACAAAGTTCAACTCTTTTCACTGTCACCAACAACCTTATTTGAAATTTAAATAATCAAGGCATAGTAACCTCATTTTACCACTAGGAACACTTTACCTAGTAGGAAAACTACTTTCTTTCAAATACTTTCTTTACTTGAATTCCTGGACACCACTCATCTTAAGAATGCCCCTGGACTCAGTCCTTCACTATTTAAAAAATTCCTATCCTCACTCTCTAGACTATTTTCATATAGTCATTTTATTTAAATACCATCTGAATGGCAACGCCTAGATCTGTCTTGAACTCCACGTTCAAATCTCCAAATTCGAATATCCTGTGTCTACTTGATATCTCCACTTTATATCTAATAGCCATTGCCTACCTAATGACTGTGAAACTGACTTTTTTAAGTGTTTTGTTTGTTTGTTTGTTTTTGCCATAGGGCTTATGTTCTCACCAGAGGGTGACAGTGAGAAGGGGCATCTCCCATGGGAGAAAGTCATGCCACAATCCCTTCTCCTCCATTCTCCTCCTGGGATTTTGGACACACTTGCACATGTTACCAGGGTAATTTTCAAGCTGCCAGGCCCAGGACTAGAACTGTGGTCACCCACATGGAAGTTTAGTGCCTTAACTATGTCATATGCTGGCCCCTGTGAAACTGAATTTTTAACATTTTCCCAATATTTATTTCTACAATATCCCTCATTTCAGTAGCAATTGCATTTTTTTTTTAATTTGCACAGGAATAAAGTGTTATGCATTTCTAAACTCTTCTTTCTTTTTTTTTTTTTCCCTCAATTCCACATAAGGACTTTGAGTAAATGCTTTTAGCTTTGCCTTGATATGACCTATTGCTACTCTTGCTACCACTGTGGTCTCAGATGTAATCATCTCTCCACAGGAATACAACCACAGCCTTCTTTACACTTGACAGCTTCACCCTGGAAACTGTCCTAAGAGACTAAACAACTGCCCTTGTCTCTTTCAGACGAAGTAATCCTGTTAAAATCAAAGTCTGACCATCTTATTCCTCCCCTGAACACATCCTTCTAACGATTTCACTTCTTGCTCCTAGTAAAGTTCAAGGCCCTAGCAAAACAGACTCTGCGCTAATTGCCTCACTTCGTCACTTGTGTGACTTCACCTTCCCTCTTTTACTCTGCTCCATCCACACTGGACTCAGGGCTATCTCCTCACGTGCCAACCTGGCTATCACATCTGCATTTCACTTACTATTATTATTTTAGAAACCTTTCTCCCAGGTAGTTTGTGATTAGTTTATTCATTTATTTTATCTTTTCATCATCTTTTCACAAGAGACAAGAAAACATTTTTCCATACATTTACTATGGACAGTAAACACATGTAAAACTCTTCAGAAAATATTTTAAATTTATTTAAAATGAAAGGAAATTATTTTATGTCACTATTTTTATATCAACATGGTTATAATATATAATTTTACACACACATGCTCACATATACACATATACATACATGCATGTGCCCACGTATCTGTTCAATACAGGAAGAGGCCAGGAAAGCAAATGCATCCTGAACTCACAAAAGTCATAAAGTGGCCATGCATTGAGGCCTTCCCTGGCAACCTTACTTAACATTTCTGCACCCTAACTGAACATTCCATGTTTTCCTTCGCTGCTTCATACTCTGCGGCTTTCCTTTAGTGTTATTACCACCTCTTATACTAGAATACAGATTTTGAAGATGTTTGAAGGGGCTCAAATATGGGGGAGGTGGTGCTCATGATGTTATGATTCCAAAGCACATGCTCAGAGGTCCAGCAGAGAAAGACATGGATGTATTTACCAGGGAAGCTCCACATGTGCCTGGGCAGAGAATGGTCTGTGCTGTCAGTGAATACAGACTCAGGTTATATGTGCTAAGAATGAAGCATTTATAACTAAAGTAAAGATACACATTGTTTAGGGGTTACTATGCCAGATCAGCTTAGCAATTAATAGAAACAGCAGAGTATGTCTGGGTTGAGTGTCTGGGGTTTAGTGCTTCTAGTCTTGTAACATTAATTGTGAGAGGGGTAAGGGTCACAAGAGAGAGGAATACCTCTAAAACACCCCCAGCTATGGGGCAGTTCCATCAGATAAGAAACAGGTCAGGAGAGCTGCTGGGCCAGCAGCCAGATCTAAGAGGAACAGAGCAGAGGGAGGGGGAGGAGAGCTCAGTGTATGGAGCTTACCTTCATCTGAGTAATATACTACTTTGCGTGTTTGTTTATCATGGTTTGTCCAGTACCTAAAAATATTTATCTGGCATATAGTGACAGAGATTTTCATTCATTTAATGAAAGAATGGATATCTTAACTTGCTTATAAATGTATATACAGGAGTCAACACATGGTGTGATTGTTATGTCTCTGGACTCCCATGTAGTCAACCACAGTTCAAGTCCCAGACCCGGCAGCTTAAAACTCGCCGGGTTCATGTGTGTGCATGCCCAAGATCCTGAGAAGAGAATGGAGGAGAAGAGATTGTGGAGTTGCCATCCCCCCAGAGAGGCGATTTTCTTGCTTTCGCCTCTGTCTCTCTTTGTATCTCCAGTGAGTACATGCTCCCTATAGGAAAAATAAGTGCCTATACAACACATATTTTGGTTGAAGAAGTGTATTTTTTAATATTAATATCTTATATTGTTCCTATTTATTTGTGCATTGGCTATTAATTTGTAAATTATTTATAAATTAGGTGGCATCATATGTGTAGAAGGAATCATTTATTTCTTAAATGTCTTCTATTACATCTTATCTTATACGGAAGAACCATGTAGAAGCTTTCTGATCACTATTTACAGGTTTTCACTTTATAAATTATTTTCCTAATGACTTATCATCTCAGAAATATGCATCCTGATAAGTCTTTAAGTATAAATTTCTGTCTTTTCTACCAAGCTTATTCTTGTGCTCTGTCAGCAGTAATGTTTTGCTAAAGCATAAACCATGAGATCAACGCTAGGGATGTCACATAAACAAATCATTTTCGGCATGGAATTTTTGATTATTTACCATTTCTTTGGTTTCATGCTATGTGAGAAATATATTCCAAACTGAGTTTCAAGTATCTGCTGAATACAGAATGTGGTTTTGTAGTGAAAAAATGTGGCCCAATTTGAATTTGAGAATGAATGTTGAGTACTCTACTGTTTTTTATGTATGACATGTGTTTTTGCAGCAGAGCCAAATAGAGCTATATTTTTGAATAAGAGTTGGCTTTTATGTCCTCTTTCTTCAAGCACATTTCTGAATTACCAGAATCAGAGGCATCATCAGTCCTCTCTTGCTACAGCCAGGCAGCAGAGACTCCATGGTCTCCCAGTCATTGTGGTATCCTAGGGAGACATTGCTTCTGATGTTACTGTCATATTTTCCTCTTGGCCATTTTGGCATTGTTTTTTGGTTTTATTTTTATTTTTTATTTTTTTTGGAGAGGTTTTTGCTATAGGTCGCATGCACTCGCCAGACAGAGAGAGACAAAAAGTGAGAAATCACCCCCCAGGGGGGATGGCCACGCCACAATCCCTTCTCCTCCATTCTCCTCTCAGGATCTTGGGCATGCACGCACACGTGCCCGGCGTGAGTTTAAACCACCGGGTCCGGGACTCAAACCACGTTCGACTACGTGGGAGTCCAACGACATAGCCATTACACTAACTGCTGGTCCCTTGGCATTGTTTTTTAACTATAAATCAAATAAAAAAAAGGGAATTTTATTGATTGAATTTTTCACTCACAAATTGACCTACTGTAAATAAATGAGGTGAACATTCACCTTGAGATTTTAATATCTTCAGGGACCAGCAGTTAGTGTAATGGCTATGTCGTTGGACTCCCACGTAGTCGACCATTGTTTGAGTCCTGGACCCAGTGTCTTAAACTCACGCCAGGCACGTGTGCGTGTGTGCCCAAGATCTCAAAAGAAGGATGGAGGAGAAGGAATTGCTGTGTGGCCATCCCCCATGGGGGGTGATTTCTTGTTTTCTATCTCTCTGTCTCTCTCTATCTTTCTGGCAAATGTATGCCCCCTATAGCAAAAACATCTAAAAAAATTTTATTGTCTTTATAATAAAACAAAATATGAAACTTAGAACTGGATCACTTGACCCTTTTTCTTCTAGCTCCTTCAAATTCAGAATGCTCACATCTCTTAATAGCCAGCATTCTCTCACAACTGCAGTTGGGCTCAACATATTCAAACTTGAGCACAATCTTCTTTGTACTTTTTGCCTTTTTTTCTGGAAAATAGACTTAGTCTGTCCCCTGTAGCCTGTAGCCACTCTGCTTCCTGTCATAATTCCCTCAACAGACAGGGAATCCTTGCCCTTTTCATACTGTGTCACTTTGTGAAGCTGCTGCTTGCCAGCTTCTTACAGAAAGTCCAGCAGGTTTTAGGGATGTTCACCATATTTGCAGGCATGCTATCTGTGAAGAGCAGCATCTTCAATATTACTTCCCGGCAAGATCTTTCCAGGCCACTGTCTAACGCATTATAAGTAATAAGTATGCCAGGATTCAAAGTCTTAATGAATTAGAATTCCAGTATAACAATATTTTTATAATATTCTATTTGAAATACTGAAATTTGAGTGGCGATAGGTAAAGAGATAGGCTAAAGGGAAGAAACAAAATTCTTTTTTTTTTTTCAATTTTTCCAGAAAGTACATCCATTCAGCAAAGAGGAAGAGAAAATACCTTCCCACTTGGAATAGTCAGGTTGCTATCCCTTCTCCATTGCAATTTCTTTCAGTATTTTGGGCATGCAGGTACATATATATGGTATGTTTCTCATTCTACCACTTTAACTGTACATTTGGGTATGTGAGATTCAGCCACCTAAATTGCCAAGTCACAGGCTGGACTGAAGAAGTTCCCAGTATTACTATATTGTTTACTTTAAAATTGCTAAGTGAATTGATTTTAAGTGTTTTCATTCCACATCCATAAAACCACAACTATGTGACAAATGTGTTAATTAGCTTGAGTGTAGTAATCACCTGAGAGTCTACATATGTGCATATTAAAATATCATAGTGTATATCTTAAATATACACGATTTTTGTCAAGTGTGCTTCAATGAGAAAGAAAAAAATTAGGCTAACTCCATCAAACAACTGTTTAAGCACTTTTCATTGGAAATTGGAATCCATATGACCAACAGTGTATTGAATCTTGGGCCTCAAACAGTTGAAAATATCCCAATAGGATGGAGAAATGGAATACAAAAGATGGTAGCATGACCATTTCCCATTGGGGGTAATTACTCTCTCCCTCTCTTTATCTTTTGAGCACAAGTACCCTCTGACAATCAAAATAAGATGAGGAAAACAAAACAAAAAAATAGGTAGAAAAAGAAAGCCAGAAAAATAAATTCAGGAGGAGGAGCACATACTGTTCAAGTCACAGAGTTTTATATAAAATATGAATATTTTATGTCTTACATATAAAATCTAAACATTTTTCTGTTTTTGTACAAGTGCCAAAGAAAGATATTTTGGTGAAAATTGCAGTGTTTTAAGGGCTGACAGGTTGTGTGGTGGGTAAGTGTGCTGGACTTCCATATGGCCAAACAAGGTTCAAGTCCCAGACCAGGTAGCCTTCTTTTCCACTTTCTCTCTCTAGTCCTCTCTGGTAATATTAAAATAAATAAATAAATGGATAAATAAAATTAAATAAAATAATTCTTTTTTTAAAAAAAGAAAGAAAATTGCAGTGCTTTATTTCTTTAATTTGTTTTAACTTTTTGAAAAAATTATATGAATATATACTTGATAGATATTATAATTTGATCATTAGAACATATGCTTTTTCTATGTCTTTAAATAGAATCCATGATATATTCTTATTGAACGATCCGAAGTGTTTAGGACTGTTACTTTCAGTGTTGTATCTTACTCTAATTTCTTTCTGGTTTTGAGGGAATTTTGCTATAGGGCACATGCACTCACTAGAGAAACAGAGAGGGACAGAGAGACAGAAAGTGAGAAACCACCCCCTGGGGGAGGATGGCCACACTGCTGTCTCTTCACTTACATTCTCCTCTCAGGATTTTGAGTATGCAAGCGCACATGCCCAGTATGAGTTTTAAGCCACCAGGTCCAGGAGTAGAACTGCAGGACTACGTGGGAGTTCAGTAATATAACCATTATTCCATCTGCTGGTTCTCTCACTCTCATTTCTGAGTACTCTGAAGAATCATTGTTAAATAGAATAGACAAGTTTTATAGTCTGAGTCTCGCTCGCAAATATAATATTCTCTGAGAAGCTTAATAAATGGAGATAACATGACCATGATTAGTATATATTAGATTTAATGTTAATTTAATGTTGTAATGGCTACATCACTGGACTCTGGGTTCAAGTCCCAGACCTGGTGGCTTAAACTCATGCTGGGCATGTGTGCGTGCATGCCCAAGATCTTGAGAAGAAAATGGAAGGGAAGTGATTGTGGTGTGGCCCTCCTCCCTGGGAGGGGTAATTCCTCACTTTCTGTCTCTCTGTCTCTCTCTGTCTTTCTGGTGAGTGCATGCGTCCTACAGCGAAAATCTCTTAAAAAAAAAAAAAAAGTCTCATGAAAGTCTTCAAAAGTTCATGAAAATGCTTTATGGGTCTGGCCCTGTGGCCTAATGCTTAAGAGAGCCAGATACCACATGACAGAGCGTACAGTTGGAAGCCCGGTCTCATTACTATGAAAACCACACCAGACATTTGCCTGCATGTCCCAAATCCTGATAGGATGGAGAAGTAGAGGAGAAGAAATTGCTGGGGACCATGCCCTATTGGTGAGGAGGGGAGATTTACATTCTCTCCTTTTCTCTCTGTCAATTGTACTTGACCTTCAGTAAAAATAAAAAATAAAAAGCATATTATTAAACAACTATGCACAGAGGGGCATAGTTGTGGTGTTTAAGGTGCTTGGACTCTATATGGTTGACTGTGTGTTTCAAGTCCCGGACCAATAATAGCCTGAAAACCACAGGCTTTTTGCTTATGTACCCAGAATCCCGAGATAAATGAAAGGTATTCCCATTCTGAGAGGGATTGTGGCATGATAATCCCCCCCCCCAGGGGTGATTTCTCACTTTTTTTCTCTCTCTTTGTCTCCAACTCTCTCTAGCAAGTACACACACCTGTAAATAAACTGAAAAAAAAACTGTGCACAGATTTCAAACTTTTTTTTTGCATCAAAATAAACTCGTATTTTAATTCTATTTTTGTGTGAGATTTTTGAAATCCCTTCCTAATGATATTTAAATCCTAGGCATTAGATTAACAGATGGGGAAGGAAAAGAACCCCATGGCACTGGGATGCAGCACTCAAGATTGTGCTTAAGAGTTTAGGCAATTCCTCGAGAGGACCTCAAACTTATCCAATTGATAATTATTGATTTACTCTCCTCCTTCTTACACATACCTTAATTAATATATTCTGCATAATTAATATGCATTCATTATTCATATAGATATTAGTGTATATGTGTGTGTACAGGTGGAGAAAGTGTTTGGGAGAAAATCTATATTGGTCAGAATTTCTTACACTAGGAAATTCAATAGTGATAGATCTGATGTAGCTAATGCTTCAGGGGAGGAGAAAAAAAGAATATAGATTTAGAAATATTAAAAGGCTTCTATCAACGGTAGAGAATCTGGATCTATTTCCCAGTCACCTCTATGCTAAAAGATGAGGATGAAAATGTAATAACAGGATTTTAAAATTTATAGGCAGAGATATTTAGAGCCATTGCCATTTTAAATCAAATTGTAATATAATCACCATTCAATTCTGCTTAATATCTTTCAAAAAGATGCGAGTAACAATATTATATTATAAGGAAGCATTAACAACTTCCAAAGGAATTTGACACTCTAATTAGATATGTGTCTCATGCATTTGAGAGCACCATCTAATCTGACATATCAAGTTAACAGATCAAAAGTAGTCACAATTTAAAATTTTTTTAAAAAAATACATAGTTTACATTGCAAAAATAGTAACTCATTCAAAACAAGAGACTTTGAAAAATAAATTCATTTTTATTTTTTTAGCTCAGAATAAAAATTTTCCAGAAAAGGAAAGAAAACTCCCACTTTTAATTTACTTTCTTTCATATTCACTTTTTAGAGGGAAGATTATAAACAAGATGCTGTTTCCATGCTACACTCTATCTATGTGGCTTATTAAAATGGCGCTTTTGGTACCAGCAGATGGCATAATGGTAATGTCGCTGGACTCCCACATAGTTGACTGTGGTTCCAGTGCCAGACCAGGCATCTTAAAACATATTCTTTGCTCCTCCACCACTATTGATAGGGAGAAAGTGGGTTTGGTTAAATGGATCTCTTATGGCCCTATTATGATCTGTCCCTTCCTTGAAAGTTTTTGAGAAGTGGAAAGATCATTTTGTTGCATTTCCCCATTCTTTTTTTTAAAATTAAGAACATATCCCAAGCCCTATAAATGGCTTGTATTGAACTTTTACATTTGAATTAAAGATTGTTAAACATGAAAAACAATCAAACAAACAAAACACTCTAGGTGCATGTCCAAGGATGCCCAGAATCTCAAGAGGAGAATAGAGAATGGATTGCAGTGTGGACATCCCTCCCTGGGGTGGGAGGATTTTTTTTGCTTTCTGTCTCTTCCTTTCTCTGTGGAGTGCACATGACCTATAGCAAAAATCACTCTCTCTAAAAATAAATAAATAAATAAATAAATAAAGAGGCACTTTTCTTTATGTTACTTTGTATTTATGCAGTATTTGGATTTGGGAAATGTCCACTATCTGGTAGTATAGCAGCAGAATATCTAAATTATAGTATTTTAATTTAACAAGGATGCATAATGTTCTTTTAAATTGGAGAGTCTAGGCAAATGAGTCTTAAACTGATAATGAGTTTGCTCCCAGGGGCCAAAATACATCTGGACACATTTTTGCGTCCATCTGGAAAGTTTTACTTTATCTAGTGGGTAGAAACCAGGGACTAGCTAGGGCTAGCCCATAGCCTAACGGTTAAGAGAGCTGGATCCCACATGACCAACTGGGGTTCAAATCTCAGCCCTGGCAGCTTGAAAAACATGCTGGACATGTGTATCTGCTCCTGAAATCCAAGTAGGAGGAAAAATACAGGATAAATGATTGCGGTATGACCACATCCTACTGGGGAGTGCTCTCTCCCTCCCTCTCTGTCTACCTCTCTGGCAATTAAAATAATATCTCCAATATTACACAGAATAGTCTTCAAAAGAAAGAACTATCTGACCTAATTCTCAATCGTTATAAAGTTGAAAGACCACACTCCAGGCAATATATAAATAGGAAAGCACCATTCAAAACTTTGCTTGCTGTTTCTTTGAAAGAAAAGGGATCAGCTATTTCCCTTAAATTAAATATGTTTCTTAAAAGAAGAAAGATAATAAAAACAGATTTCCTCATCTGAAATAATTTATGGATAAAACTATATTAAACTATGTAAGCAAGCATGTGGGATTTATACCATTTTTATATTCTATCAATTACCATATTTATGCAAATAATAGAATATCTAACATTTTCATACAAATTAAAAATGAAATATTCAACTATGGCTTTTAATAAGGTGCACAAATTTATTCTAAGTAAATATTAAAGTTGAGAGGATGAAAATACAGGAAATTTATAATACAGTGATTATTGCTTTATTGGATGCATTTCAATTGAATATTGGATGGCTTTCTATTTATATTAAAGGCAAATAGAAGTATTTGAAACTAGAATTTTGGGTGCAAATCTGCATAATGATCAATGACTTAATCATGTTCTATTGTATTACTATTTTTCTAATAGCTAATAAATGAAAAAATATCATGCTAACAAACAGGAATATATATTGACATAAAATAGATGTTACTAATAATAAACGTTATTTCTTAGACACATTTATGAAGTCATCTGAACAGTACTTTGAACTACAAGAGATTTATTCAGTTACTCTACCTAAGTAATTCACTGTAGCGATAGACTTACAAATTTTAACTTTTATTTGAGTAAATATAATCAAAAGCCAACATAATTTCCCTTCAAAAATTGTAATAAAATATTTTCTATATAATACATTATTTTTAAAGAACTAATTTTATTTATTATTATTACTTTTTTTTTTTGAGAGGTTTTCGCTATAGGGTGCGTGCGCTCGCCAGACAGAGAGAGACAGAGAGACAGAAAGCGAGAAATCACCCCCCAGAGGGGATGGTCACGCCGCAATCCCTTCTCCTCCATTCTCCTCTCGGGATCTTGGGCACGCACGCACACGCGCCCAGCGTGAGTTTTAAGCCACCGGGTCCGGGACGCAAACTGCGGTCGACTATGTGGGAATCCAGGGACATAGCCATTACGCTAACTGCTGGTTCCCATTATTATTACTTTTTAAAAATTTTATACAGACATTGATGAGAGAGAAACAGACAGACAGACAGAGGGAAAGTGAAAAAGTGAGCTACCAAGTCCGGGACTAGAACTGTGGTTAGCCAAGAGGGAGTCCAGTGCCCCATCCAACATGGCACCTGATGGCCCTTGATAATAAATTTTTATTGGGCAAAAGAAAGCTATAATCACCAGGAACCAGCAGGTGATTAAGGCACTGGATTCCCACAGGGCTAGACACAATTCAGGTCTTGGAAAAAAAATAACCTGGAGAACCAGCAGTTAGCGAAATGGCTATGTCGCTGGACTCCCACATAGTTGACTGCGGTTCGCGTCCCGGACCCGGTGGCTTAAAACTCACGCCGGGCGCGTGTGCGTGCGTGTCCAAGATCCCGAGAGGAGAATGGAGGAGAAGGGATTGCGGCGTGACCATCCCCCCTGGGGGGTGATTTCTCGCTTTCTGTCTCTATGTCTCTCTCTGTCTGTCTGGCGAGCGCACGCGCCCTATAGTGAAAAACCTCTCAAAAATAAATAAATAAATAACCTGGCACATATGTGTGCTAAAGTCCCAAGAGGAAAATTGAGGAGAAGGGATTATAGCTTGGCCTCCTGAGGAGGGTGATTTCTCACTCTCCTTCTCACTATCTCTCTCTGCCTTATTCCAATAAGTGCACATGCTCCATGGAAAAACCTAAGGAAATAGAAAGACATAATCACCAACCAAACACATTCAGATAGATTTAATAATTTTGTGTTAGCCAAATATTATTTGAATTTTTTTTACCTGTATAAGTAGTTTTTGAGTAGTAAATTAATACTAAATATAGTTTAATTTGATCATTATAGTGTGTATTTTATTAAATTAAATTTTTATTTAATTCCATACTAATCTTTTAGGCTCCTAAACCTTGTATATGATGATATCATTTCTTTTTTTTTTGAGAGGTTTTTCGCTATAGGGCGCATGCGCTAGAGAGAGACAGAGAGAGACAGAGAGACAGAAAGCGAGAAATCACCCCCTGGGGGGATGGTCATGCCGCAATCCCTTCTCCTCCATTCTCCTCTCGGGATCTTGGGTACGCACGCACACGCGCCCGACATGATTTTTAAGCCACTGGGTCCAGGATGTGAATCGCGGTCGACTACGTGGGAGTCCAGCAACATAGCCATTACGCTAACTGCTGGTTCCCAATGATGTCATTTCAAATAAGATGATCTAATGCCTTAGATTCTAGTATTCATAAATTGTTAACATAGTATAGTCTTTATTACTAAATACGAAATTTTTATTACTCTTCTAATATTTCATGTTTACCTAATATAATACAGGTTTTAGGATGTTTGCCTATATATGTTCTTACATATGTATAAATAATTATCTGATGAAAAGTATGTTACCTGGATAGTACGAATGTGTGTTTATGTGTGTTTAAGTACAAGAAAAAGTGAGAGTGTTTTTTCATGGGTTATAATTATTTTTTTGACTTTTTTTGAGATGATAGGTTGTGAAATGTATACTAAGAACCAATTTGAATTCCCTGACATTTCTTCTAACATAGAAAATAAATGTATTTCTCTTAGAAGTTGTCATTTTTCCAACATAATCTCGTTTCTTTGGGGAGGCTGACATAAATTCTGTTGTAGTTACTGTTATGTAGACTGCATTATTCTGAAGTTAACACATTCGGACGGTAAGCCACCTGAATTTCTCAGCTTTAGAGATCCCTGTCTCTCAGTTTCAATGTCATGCTCCAACCCTATTCACTTTGATTTTTCCTTCTTGAAGTAAAGCAAGGTATCTGAACATCACACTAAGTGAGAACAGCTCACTTCCCATGCTCCAGAAAAACAGATTTTGTGTGATATTGAAAGAAACAAGAGAAAAGATATTAAGATTTGGTTGTGGTTTGGGGGTTTTAGAGAAAATGGTCTCCCACTGGTTTATTTTTAACTGATTTGTAAGTGTTTTGTATTTTTGAATCCACTCCTACTTAAAATACATTGGGTAATGGATGTTTATTCCATTTAAGATTATGTCTAATAGAAAATAAAATTAACTGTTATTACTGAAGTTCTTATATTTAGCTGTGTTTTATAAAATTTGTTGTAATATTTTTTGTCAGACTTAATTACCTCTATTTTTTCTGAGTTGCATATGAGACATCATTTTTATGTCTATTATATTTAATATATTCATTTTTTGTGTACACATTTAGTTTTATTGTAACAAAGCAACTTGTACACTTTTAACGTTTAAAACTGAGCATCTTTCCTTTCCAGTGAAACAAAAAGAAAATTTAAAAAGATCCTACAGGTTCTGCTGATTCTCCCAGGGATTGGCAGGCTCGAGTCATCATTAGGAGAGAATTTTATTTTTAAAAGTGTCATCTTAAACTGCAAGGATGTCCATTAAACATCATAATTAAACATGCCAAAGGAGAAGCCATATTGTCAAAATGTCCACTTAACCCACCCAAACATCTCAAACCCACCCTTTGCTGATCTTCCATAATCCCATTTTTTTCTTTTTTTTTGAACAAGAGAAAGTAGACAGATACATGTTGGTAAATGCTAACTGTCCATATTCACATAGAGACATAGTGTAATCTCTGAACCCAATATACAGAGAAAGGAGGAAAAAAGCTAGAATTTTATGCACTACTACACAGGGGCCTAGCACCCTCCAGCTTCCAGGAGAGGAAAGGATTTTCTTTTTTCCCACAGAGCACGTTGGTGTTGATTCCAAACAGTTTCTGTTGAGACAGGAAGGGATAAAAGTGAATTTGGAACAGAAAAGGGTAGAGATTCTTTTCCCATTGTTTCCGCTCAAGGTTTTCCCCCTAAAAATAAATTGAGAGTCATGGTGAAGAGAAGAGACCTCAAGAACAGGGTGACTGAGCACAAGAGGGGGAAAAAAAGAGAAAAAAAAAAGGGAAAAGAAAAAAAAAAGACTGCAACTTGCTTCCAGGGACTGGAGAAAAAGAAATTTTTTTGGAGAGGTTTTCACTATAGGGCGTGTGCGCTCACCAGACAGACATAGAAACAGAAAGCGAGAAATCACTCCCCAGGGGGTATGGTCACGCCACAATCCTTTCTCCTCCATTCTGCTCTCGGGATCTTGGGCACGCACGCACACGCGCCCGGCGTGAGTTTTAAGCCACTGGGTCTGGGATGCGAACCGCGGTCGACTATGTGGGAGTCCAGTGACATAGCCATTACGCTAACTGTTGGTTCCCTGGAGAAAAACTTTTTAAAAAGGAGGATTGGAATCCATCAGTGTTCTGTCAGTCTTCTCCTTCATCCTCCTCTCCTTCTCACCCTTCATCATCATCTTCATCTTCTTCACCTTCATCCTCATCTCCTTCATCATCATCAATATCTTCCAATCCCTGTTCTTCATCATCATCTTCTTCTTCTTCTCTTTCCCCTTCTTCATCATCCATATCGGGAATCAAGTAGTACTGTAACGGATTTGGCCAAATGTGATCTTTGATGACCTCTCCCCTAACTCATCTGCACCTGCATTAGAATGGGCAGTAAGCCAAGTAAAGAAGCTCTCTGGTTCCTCATGGTGCCTCTTCCTGCTGGCTTTATTCTGCATTTGACTTGAACATTTCATCAAATCCTTTACAGATTTCCATTTGATTTCAGTGGACTTTGAAGATGGATCTCCACTCTCATTCAGATGAAATTCTTTGGAGAGAACTTTATTTTCAAAGTAAGGATTTTCATCAAAATAAAAATCTATTCTGTAACCTGATTTAATATCTTCAAATCCTGTCACTTCAACTCTGGTCAAATAATGCAGCACCTCTTCATCCTGCTCTCCAAGCAGGACAGACACTTGTGGATGGTTGACAAAAGTTGTCACCCCAAAATTGGGGATTTTGGTGATCAATTCTGATCTCTTCTGAAAAAGGGAGATTATTATTTCTTTACCACAGTTATACATATGGAAGATTTTCCTTGATTTCTAAAAAACTATGTATTAAAGAATAAGAAAACTAAGAAACAAAAATATTTCCAGAAAAAAAATGACCCTGGTATATAACTTGATAACTTTTATTTCAGAAGCATATTGTGGAACTAAACAGAAAAATATGACCTGGATATTTAAGAGTATTATCAAGGTGATAGAATATGATTTATAGATGTGCATATTTTCATTAAAATAAACATTTCTTATGGAAGAAAGAATACTTGTTTCTTTCTTTCTGGTTCCTAAGAATATGTTTAATTTATACTTTATAAGTAAACATTCCAGTTTGAGTACAGTGGAATCTCACATAATATATACAATAGCTATTTAAGAGTACAATGTATAAAACATTTTTTAAAAGGACACAATGTAAAATTTGAGAAGCATTGCAACAAATAATGTTTTCTAATCTTACCTATAACTTCTAGTGATCTATGTTAAACATTAGGGTTTGTTAGCCAAGCCCCTTTTTTTCAAAGATGCTATTCCTCATCTTTTTGTAGTATAACCATGCCAATTCTGGCATGCATCACTTCTCTTGTGGTTTGCTATGAAACCTCCTACTTGTTCCTTAATGTCTGGCTCTAGCAACTGGATCCTAAATCTTCCAGAATGCAAATTCATAAATGCAGTGTAGTTTCTATGTCAATTCATGTTAATGTTCAAGGTCTCATAAAAAGGAACTTGAGGGGATAGTAGATGGTGCAATGATTATGTTGCTGGACACATGTATGGCTGACCATGATTTGAGTCCTGGACGTGGTGGTTTGAAAATCATGCCAGGAGCATGTATGTGAGTGCCCAAAATCCTGAGCAGGGAATGGAGGAGACGGGATTGTGACATGGCCACACTTGACCAAGATCTGGTGCTAGTTGAAGCTGGAAGTGGATTGTGGTGTTGGAACTCTGTTAGGAGTGCTCCCTTCTCTCATTCCCTCTATGTCTCTTTCTATTTGTTTCTCTCTTTCTCTCTGCCTCTGTCTCTCTCATTCATGGAAGGAATGAATAAATATTTTTTATAGCTAAAATCAGCCAAATGACACTAAGTTACTACAAAATTGATGGATGGAATGTCTTCACAAGGAAACCGGTGCTGTCACGTGGTACACAATCTAATCTAGTGATAAGACAAAAGTAACTTACTATGAAATTATATCATCAAGTATCAGTATTACATAATTTCACAGATACAAAAATAAGCTGAATCATTACATTTTATGGATATTTATTCTTTAAAGAGGTCAATAGTAATGCCAAAGTGAAATAAGTAGAATCAGAATTTACTTGAGATAGGGTTGCTCAAAGAATGTCTGTTCTCTCAGTGTGTTTTATGCATTATCCGTGCTTTCTTATTTTCATTCTCTCTTTTTTTTTTTTGGAGAGGATTTTGTTATAGGTCGTGTGCACTCGCCAGAAAGACCGAGAGAGACAGAAAGCGAGAAATCACTCTACACGGGGGATGACCACGCCACAATCCCCCCTCCTTGTTTCTCCTCTCAGGATCGTGGGCACACATGCACACGGACCCGGTATGAGTTTAAGCCAATGGGTCCACGACTCGAACCGAGGTCGACTACATGAGAGTCCAGCAACATAGCCATTATGCCAAGTGCTGGTCCCTTCATTCTCTTTTCATCTAAACTATTTATTTGAAATAAATGTATCTGATGTCCACCACTTACACTTAATTTTGAATATAATTGTTATTTTTACAGTCTTGTATCAGGAAGGTGCTTTAAAGATTATGTTGTCCAATTGAGTAGCTTTAATTTGTTAAGAACGAACTTCAAAGCCAGAATTATAAAGATTAACCAAATCTACTTCTAAGAGGAGTACTTTATTTGTACAACAAAATTTAGTGTAAGTTAGCCTAAAGTTATTATTAATGGTTATAAAAAATACAATGTGTTCTTTAAAATTGGTTTCTTGTACGCTGTTCAGAGAATGTCCCTTTTTAAACTCTCTTTGATATGAAATCATATAAAGATATTTGACAAACATACAAAGCAAGATATTGTAATAAGAATAAAATTATGAGCCCCTTTTAATCCATAATTCACTGATTGTTTTCCCCTAGTTTTCCAAAGAATAAGGATCTATCCTTTTAGTAAATCTGAAAAGTTAACTTCCATTTTTTACTGGGATATAAAGCACATTATTAGGAAAATTAAGCAAAGTAGATATATTGGATTAAATAAACTAAAAGCCTATTTCTTGCATTTATGACCGTTAGGGTCACCGGTGTACCAAGGACAAGTGTGGCCGTGATCTCTCTCAGGTTCAGGCAATAAAGGGTTTGTCCTTTGTAAACTATTTATAGATAATAATGAAAGAATACACCTCAGACACTTCATATTATCTCATGCACTAGTAATTCAGTGACATTTTTCATTTCCTGTTTTCCTTTTCTGACAATTATTTTTGTTCATTTAATTTTGTCATTGTTACTGAAAATACCACCCATAGAGGGGAGTTGTGAAAAGTATTTTAGTGCTCAGGGGAGGTGGCATTTAAACATCACCTTTTTTTTTTTTAAGAGAGATTTTTTTGCTATAAGGCACATGCACTCATGGAGAGACAGAGACAGTAAGCAAGGAGTCACCCCATGCCACATTCTCTTCTCCTCCATTACCCTCTTGGGATTTGGGGCATGCACGCACATTAAAAATAAGTAGAACAATATTTTTAAGCTTTAGAAAGTCTTCTGTAATTATTATAAATGTCCCTTTAACTAGAAAAATTATGAAGAACTGAGATAATTCAAATTTCCAAAATTCTGACATAAGTAATGTTTATTTTGCCTGAAACTTCAATGACTTTTCCTTTACTTTTGCTTTATATATGCTTATCTTTCTATAATTACATTGCCTTGTGAAGACGAAGTCCCATTATTGTAATTATCTTACCAGCACTGAGAGTTTCATATTGGAAATTCACATCCTTTTAGAGAAAGTGGCACCACAGGAAGATGAGTTGACAAGATGCAGTGAGTTTCTCATTCAGGATTTGTGGACTCAGGGGTTAAGTGAAGAGGCTGAGGTTCCAGGCAAACAGCCTGAAAAGGAAACAGCTAAAGTAAAATGAGTAAAGCAAAACCAGCAATGTGTGTGTGTGTGTTCGTGTGTGTTTAGTCTTATAAGGACATGAGTCTCTTTTTTCTTAATATGGTAAAGGTTATGCCTCCAATGTCAACTGACTTATATTGGATTTGAATGACAGTACGACATGGTTTCCAAGTATGATTGTGATTGCGTGGAATGATGAAATATCTCTTAGGAGTAAATAAGAATCTTTAAGAGGGATGACTTCTTCGATGTCACCAGGGGATTGCTATCCATGTTTACTTCTGCTGCCAAGGGGCCTTAAATGATCATCAAGTTGCCTGATTATTAGTTTCTCGACAAAATAACAAATCATATTGTAGATTAAATGCTTTATAAACAACCCTACATGTGTGAGAATTATTATTATTTCCATTATTGTTCTTGTTGTTTGATGATTAAGACAACTACATTTTACACGTACATCTCTAAATAGACATGTAAATATAAAATTATTCAGAGCCCTAATATACAGCCTCTTCTAAGATTAAATGATCATTTTAAAAATATCTCCTTAATTTAACTTAAACATTCAAAATAATTGTGAATTAAATTTTCTGGACTTTTCCTAAATGATTTACTTTATATCAGAGATTTAAAAATTTTTCCACTTTGTATAGGTTTACTATACAATTATTATGTTATTAAAGTTTTTACATATTGTCCTTATTTGAACTGGACATTATTTTACAAAATTAGTCGGTTTAAAAACTTTCTATATATTTGAAGGGCAAACCAACTCTACAATTTGAATAATACTTGTTTTCTTATTATTCTAGCATGTATGCCCAAAATCCCAAAAGGAGAGTCCAGGAGAAGGATTGCCACATGGCCATCCCCACTGGGGCATATTCTCTTACTTCCTGTCTCTCTTTTTCTCTCTGTCTCTCTAATAAGCACACATGCCCTATAGTAAAAATCTCTCTCTCAAAAACAGAATGATATTTTGAAAAAAACAAGTTATGTAATATGATAATTGTAAAGTAAAAATAAAGCAAGATAAGGCAGAAAAAAGTGAAACTATTATTTAATTAATTGTTTTTATTTTGTTTTGTTTTTCTAGCTTCTTTTATTTATTTACATTCATTCACTATACATCATTACAGGAAACAAAATGAGATTTCCCATCCAGAATACACTGTATATTGGGTCAGTCAAGCATATCAACATACGTGTTATTATCAACAAATAATTTTCAATTTCTTGTTTCCTGTGTATTTTATTATTTTTGCCATCCTTGATTCCCTATCTTTCACACTCTGCTGTGTCTCACCCACCTCCCACACTGTCTCTGGTATCCATACTTACTTTCTATGCGTTTTCCCCCATTTTATTTATTCGCTAATGAACTTAATCTAAATACTTCCAATAGCAAGAGCAGCTGATATATACATATCGATGAACACAAGTCTGACTTCAGGCATAAGCCTCTGTAAGTAGAATGAACATACTATAAAATAGCACCTAGCCGGGACTATAAGCCTACTGCAGTCAAGAGAGATTTATGCTATAGGGTGCATGTACTTGCCAGAGAGAAACAGAGAAACAGAGAGAAAATTAGAGATCACTCCCCAGAAGGGATAGCCATGCTGAAATCCCTTCTCCTTTCTTCTCTTGGGATTTTGGGCACACAGGCACATGTTCCTGACATCAGTTTTAAGCCACCAAGTCTGGGACTTGAACCACAATCAACTATGTAGAAGTTCAGTAATGTAATCATTATGCCATCTTCTGGTCCAGAGACTTCTCTCTTATATAGAACTATCAGTGAAGTTCTTCATACAATGGCATTTAAGCAGATGACAGAGTGGGTTAGTGCAATATTTATTTTATGTTTAGTTCCTTTATTGACATATGAATGCATAAGTGTTTTAATTACTATAATTTTATAATCTGAGTTAGATTTTATTTTATTTTATTTATTTATTTATTTGAGAGAAGTTCTGCTATAGGGCACATACAGTCACCAGAGAAATAGAGTGAGACAGCGAGATAGAAAGTGAGAAATCACTTCCCCCATCCCCCACCCTGGGGCATGGCCACACTACAATCTCTTCTCCTCCATTCTCCTCTCAGGATCTTGGGTATGCCCATGCGTGAGTTTTAAGCCACAGGGTGTGGGACTTGAAGTACAACCAACTACGGAGGAGTCCAGTGATGTAATCACTACGTTATCTGCTGGTACCTTAAATATTCTTTAAATATTCTCCCTGGTTGTGTTTTTCGTTGTTTTTGTTGCAGTATACATTACCGAGTCCTCTAGAACACACACACACACACACACACACACATGCAGATGCAGGGACACATAATAAAATTTAAATTAGATTGCAGTATTTTTATCACATAACTTTCATTTTTATGATATTTAACTTTGGTATTTATATGCTCTGGATGGTTCTCCGTTTGTTTACATATATTTTAAAATCTTTTAATACATTTTTTCTCATATTTTCACTATATCAACATTATTTAAATGTTCTGCTTTTTATAATTTTCTGTTATTAAGTCAGTCTTTTTACTTTATTCCTAATGTTATATGTGATATGTTGAAACTACATTTTTGTAGGTTTATCTGAAATACATCTTCCTGAATTCATTATTTTTAGTGGACTTCTGCTCCTCCCATACACACACTGGGATGTTTATGTATGTTGTATTACCCTTCTGTGTGTACATGTGTATGTACATATATGCTTGTGAATGTGTGTTTATTTCTTTTCTTTTCTTTTTTTATATTTAGAAACTTTTGCTATAGGGCATGTGTGCTTGCCAGAGAGAGCAACAGAGAGGCAGAAAGTGAGAAATCACTCCCGGGAGGATGACCAATCCCTTCTCCAACAGGCTCTTTTTGGGATTTTAGGCATGCATGCATATGTGTCTGGCATGAGTTTTAAGTCACCAGGTCCAGGACTGGAATCATGGTCAACTACGTGGGAGTCCAGTGATGTAACCATTACACCATCTGCTGGTCCCTGTGTGTGTTTATTTTTTACCGAAATTCTACAGCTTCTGTAATATCATTGATGATCATGAAAATTTTTGCTTGAGTCTTACTGTTTCTGTCTTATGAATTAATGTAACTATTCATTGAAGCAGTGTACAACTCTGATATAGTGATCCTCTTCATTGTGATATTGCTTGAAATGTAAGATCCGTGAATATTTTCTTCTGGCTGTTACTGGCTTCTGATGCTATTCTAGTGTTTACCTGTCTGTATGATTTTAGGATTTCATGTTCTATTTCCTGTGATAGTCTTGCCATTTGGATGTGGAAACAGATTGGCATTTTAGTATGACTTTTGGCATACACTTAGTTGGAAAGGACTTTGCATTCTGATTCTCTCCACTTCATTTGTTATGCTGTCCAAACATGCTTTGGTTCAAGAATTCAATCTTGTATAATTCCATCCAACCAGCATTGCTATGCCCTATGGGAATCAAAAGTGTTCTACTTTTGGTGAAAGGCTAATTGGAATTGTATCACTTCCATAATTGTTATTAAATTGTTAATTGTGATTTATATATAGGCAAATCATAATTTAGTCTCCTTAAAAGTAAATAATTGACAAATTTAACAATTATAAGAATTTTTTGAGAGGTTTTTGCCATAGGGTGCGTGTGCTCACCAGACAGAGAGAGAGAGATAGAGAGACAGAAAGTGAGAAATCACCCCCCAGGGGTGATGGCCATGCTGCAATCCCTTCTCCATTCTCCTCTCAGGATCTTGGACACGCAAACACACATGTTCAGTGTTAATTTTAAATCACCGGGTCTGGGACATGAACCGCGGTTGACTATGTGGGAGTCCAGCGACATAGCCATTAAGCTAACTCCTGGTCCCATCAATTATAAGAATTTTTTTTAATCTCTTGTTCTTTTATATATTCAGTCACGTTATTTAGCTTACAAAGTGAATATTTCCACATGTGTACATTTCTCCTTAGTCCAGTTGGTAATACTATAAAATTATCTTCAAGAGATAATACCACATTTTATTTTTTAAATGTTGGACAAAATAAATGATATATTAAATGTTCTAGCCATCTATTCTTAAGGCATCTCAAGAGGCATGAGTAAGTAACACTGTAGCATTAATCCTAAGATATTATTCAGTAATTTCACTTATTTCTGTGTTGTGTTATAAATATGCTAATATTACCATTTTTTAAATTCAGAATGACACTCAGAGCCAGCTCAGGCTGTCTTAGTTCCCCATAAAAATCCCTATTTTTGGAACAAGCATATGTTTTTTCTTTCCTCTTTTCTTAAGAATACTACTAAAACCATGCTGCTTTCAATGTCACCATCATTTTATTTTCTTTCACAACCTGTCATATTAAATCAGATTCTGATTTATACTTAAAATTTATGAAGCCATAATTGTGTATAATTTTCTTTTTTTTTTCTTTTTATTTTTTCAAAATCCCTCCTCAAAGGAGCAGCTAAAGTGCCCAGGCAAGATAAGATGGTCATCTCTCCTCCTGATCCTTACTTAAGTTTACATTTGGTTATTGTTTTCACCTGTCATGTGATACTTTTATGGGAAATAGTACAATTTCTGTAACAAAGAATGAAACCTATTATTTGTTTTATGCTTACAACTGGATTTCCAATTGCAGTACAAAGACATGCTAAGTCATCACCCAAAAAGCTAAAAAAATAAGAATTTTTTTTTGCTAACTCACCACTAAGATATCAGATCTCATATGTAAAAGCTGAAGGGTTCTATTTACCTG
Organism: Tupaia belangeri chinensis; assembly: GCF_000334495.1. Classification (NCBI taxonomy): domain Eukaryota; kingdom Metazoa; phylum Chordata; class Mammalia; order Scandentia; family Tupaiidae; genus Tupaia; species Tupaia belangeri. The sequence continues at coordinate 1,055,745 of NW_006199080.1, forward strand.
AGCCAGTAATAAGACAGCCTAGTCTTCACCAATACTTCCCATGTGTTTTTAAGAATAAAATAATCATGGTTAATAGCTAGCATGGCAGACATGATTTTGAAAAAGTTTTTTCTACTTATGTTATAGAATTGTTGTATGAAAATTTTAAAAATATTTAAAAATGGTAGGCACATACGAAATAAAAACTGCTGTGCGTCTTGGTGAAATGACTTGGACATGGATTCTGACCTAGAAAACAATGGCTCTGGGACTTTGGTGCAGTGAGATAAGTCACATGTGGACATGAGTTCTCCAATGTCTGCCCACACGCCTCTCAGCGTCACATTCAAGTGTCTAACAGACTATCCAAATTTCCAAAAGTGAACTGCTGGCCTCTTCTCCTAACTGCTTCACTCCTCCACTAACAGTTTAATCCATTTTATTTTAGTTTACGCCAGTTCTATACTTCCAATTGCTCAAGTTTGGAATTGTCTTTGAAATCACTTTTCTTTATATGTTCCCTCCAACCCATCAGGAATTTTTATTAGCTTTATTTACATAACATATTCAGGACATTCCCACTATTTATCACTTTGCTTGCTAAAACATAGTCAAAGCTATCACTCTCTCTCACCTAGATTCCTATAATTACCTCCGATGTCTCCGTGTTTGATTTCACCCTATCACTTTATAAATATATTCTCAAAATAGCAGAAAGAGTTCTTATATCTTTTTTTTTAAGGTGTTTGTTATCTGTTGCATTTGCTTAATGGAGAGAGACAAAGAGAGACAGTGAGAGGGAATGTGAGATATCACCTCCTAGGGAGGATGGCCATGCCCCAATCCTTTCTCCTCTATTCTCCTCTTGAGATTAAGTGTATGCTTGCATATGCATCTGACATGAGTTTCAAGCTGCCAGGTATGGGACTCAAATTGTAGTGGGCCACGTGCAAGTCCAGCAATGTAAGCACTGTGCCACCTGCTGACCTCAGACCCAAATATCTTAATAAAACTACCTTGTTTCATTCTAGATATCCTAGTGTGAAAATAAAAAATTCTCATGATGGTCCAAATGTATTGGCCATTCTCATCCCTACATTTCTGATCTCATTTCCTGTTTCCCTCTCTTCTCTTTATTTTGTTCCGGATACAGTGGCCATCATGTTATTTCATTAAAATGTAGACCTCTGTCCAGCTTTTTTGTTTTCTTTCTATGCTATTCTCCTCAGATGACTGTTTCTCACCTCTTTCTAACTTTTACAATAATTTCACCTTTCAACTGCTGCTTACCAACCTGAATTGGAGCAACTCTCTCGTTGTAAGATGCTTCACACATCTTACTCTGCTTTACTTTTATCCACAGCACTTACTATCTTCTCTTGAATTGAATACATCACTTTCTCCATTCCCCTTCAGTTACTATGTAAGTTTCATAAGGACTGGAAACTATATTTGTTTCATTTGTTACTACATGCCTAGAGTCTGGAACATTGCAAGAACAAATTAATATTTGTTCAACAAATCAAGAAGTGAATTATGTTTGTTACTTTGCTTGAGGGCACATGCAATAACAGAGAGACTGAGACAGACACAAAGAGGTAGAGAGAGAAAGCATCTCTCATGGGGGATAGTCATGCCACAATTCCTTCTCTATTTCTCTTTTAAAGATTTTGGGCATGCACACACTTGGGCGCAGTGTTTTTGTTGTTGTTGTTGTTTCTCGTTTGTTTTTTGCTTTTTTTTTTTTTCAAGTCACCAGGTCTGGGACTTGAGCCATGCAGTTGGCCAAGTGAGATTCTGTTGCCTTCACTGTACCACCAGTTGGTCCAGAAGTGCAACACTTAGACATGGAGTTACAATACTGAATAGATTTGATAATGGTATTCTCTGGAGAGCCATCTTGTCTGGAAAAGGCATTGCTACTTCTTGAAATTGATGACATTTAGAAATTGAATCAGGTAAAGGAATACAAAGGAATATCATTGTATCTATATAACTCTTATATAGTGCCAACTCTTGTTACATATTTTTGAAATACTTTTTTTCAATCTAATAAATATATTTAAAAGAAAGTTTTCTTCTCTACTAGTTTTATTTGTCTTTTAGAAAGGCATGATGGAAAATAGGTCTGAAATCCAGACATCAGGATATTTATCATCACATATAAAAACAAAGGTGACATATTACTTTTCCTAATTGTATTTCATTTATGTTAATTAATTAATTAACTTTTAAGGTTTTTTTCTTTTTTTTTTTTTTTTTCATATGGCACATATTCTTATAGAGAGACCGGGAGAGACAGTGAGAGAGAAAGTGAGAAATCGTCTCTCAAGAGGGATGGCCATGCCATAGTCCCTTATCCTCTACTCTCCCCCTGAAATTTTGTGTACACATACACATGCAGCTGATGTGATTTTTCAAGCTGCCAGGTCTGGGACTCAAGCCATGGTTGAACATGTGTGAATATAGCAGCTTACCCACTATGCCACCTACTGGTCCTTGCTTATTTATTTTTAAATCATGCAATAATCTCAGTATTTGTGTCCTTGCAAAATACATATGTTGAAATCCAAACCCCAAGGTGATGGGTTAAGAATGTGGAGTCTTGGGCTCAGCAACTAGCATAATGGTTACTGTTCTAGACTCGCATGTGACAGACCATGGTTTGAATCCCAGGCCTGGCAGCTAAAACTCATGTCATGTGCATGTGTGTGAATGCCCAAAATCCCAAGAGGAGAGTGGAGGAGAATGGATTGCAGTGTGGCCATCCTTCCTGGGGGATGATTTCTGGTTTTTTTGTCTCTCTCTATTGCTCTGATGAGCCCACATGTTCTCTAACAAAAATATCCCTCTTAAAAAAAAAGTATGTGGGGTCTTCTGGGATGGCAGTTAATCTTTGCCCTGATGGAGAGGATTAGTGGATTTATAAAATAAGTACAAGAGAGCTTATTCCTGCTTCACCATGTGTGGACACAGTAAGAAGGTGTGTTCTTAGTGAAAAAGTGGTCCCTAAACAGACCACTTGAATCTTCCTGTGATCTTATATTCAATTTCCAAGGCTTCAGAACTGTGAAATACAAATTTATGCTGTTTGCCAGCTTCCCTATCTACAGTATTTTATCGCATCTGAGTACACTGAGACAAATTGATTTTACTAAGCAAATTCACTGAGTTAAAAATAATTATTAAACTTGGGAACCAGCAGTTAGCGTAATGGCTATGTCGCGGGACTCCCACGTAGTCGACCGAGGTTTGTGTCCCGGACCCGGTGGCTTAAAACTCACGCCGGGCGCGTGTGCGTGCATGCCCAAGATCCCGAGAGGAGAATGGAGGAGAAGGGATTGCGGCGTGACCATCCCCCCGGGGGGTGATTTCTCGCTTTCTGTCTCTATGTCTCTCTCTGTCTGTCTGGCGAGCGCATGCGCCCTACAGTGAAAATCTCTCCAAAAAAAAAATTATTAAACTTAAACTCACTTTATGCAATTGTCTTACTAAAATTAAGTTTATTTTTTTTGAGTTATTTATTTTTTGAGAGGTTTTCACTATAGGATGCATGCGCTCCCCAGACAGAAAGACAGAGACATAGAGACAGAAAGTGAGAAATCACCCCCCCAGGGGGATGGTCATGCCACAATCCCTTCTCCTCCATTCTCCTCTCGGGATCTTGGGCATGCACTCATACGCGCCTGGTGTGAGTTTTAAGCCACTGATTCCGGGATGCAAACCGCGGTCGACTAGGTGGGAGTCCAGCGACAGAGCCATTGCACTAACTGCTGGTTCCCCAAATTAAGTCTATTTTTTCTTTAAATAATGACTATATCATTGTTTCCCAAAATTAAGTTTATTTTTTCTTTAAATAATGACTATATCATTTTTAAACATAGAGTAATAAGTATAATAAAATATTATATATTAATTTATTTCAACCAAACTATATAAATTGCACATAACATAAATGGAGTCTCTGATAATAAAAAGTGAATTAATTCTGATAGAAATACTACTATGTTTTTCTCTTCTGAAATGTATTTATTTTACTATGAATTTTAAAAATAAATTTTTAATCCTTTTGTAAATGCAGAGAATACTAAAACTTGTTTTTTCAATAATCATACAATTACATCTATTGTTATAATTTTGACAAAATCCGTGACTTGTAGAAAGCATTTATATTCTTAAATACCCTATAAGTACATTTTGCAGAGTTTGTGTTTCTGGTGCATTTATTGTGAATTGCCTATAAGAAAACTCATATTACCAAGTAGATGTCATAGTTGAATTTGAAGTCAGGATTGTGAGTATACTTTTAGGAGCAAACTCAATTGTACTTGTCATTTAAACTTAGTTTCAGTTATTTATTTATTTCTGACATGAAAAATGTTTTGAATAAAAGATCCTGAATTCAGGGCTGATTTGGGGAAATTTATTATACCATTATGCATGCTTTTCTTTATTAAAGTACTCACAAAGTCTTGTCTGGATGTCAATTTCATATGACAGTTTTAAGCTTAGGCAAGAAGACCGTTTGCCAGTGTTCCAACAATTTTACTAAGCAAAATCATGCCAAAAACATAAATGATATATGCTTCCAAAATGATTAAACAATTGGAAAGAATTGGGTAAAAATCAAGAACAGTCAAATTTATCTTGACAAACAATGATTTGAAGGGTACATAACCAAATAGGCTGATTTTTCCTTATTATGTAAATAAGAATTGCTGTGAAAAATCCTAAATGAGATAAATTTTATTTTAAACAGTATTTTATAACTCCTTGTTATTCTATATTTCACTTTTAATTTAGTAATATAAACAATGTATGATTATACCTATATAAGAAAAAAAAACTATTATGTACACTATTAAATGAGTAGGCTGATTCTAAAACACCAATGTTATACCTAGTTTTCATAATTTAACTGGATGTACAGAGAAAAATTAATTAAAAAAACACCATATTTATTAAAAAAAATAAGCCCTATCTGTTGAAGATAACAGAACTTTATTTTTTTAAGGTTTTTGCCATAGGGTGCTTATACTCACTGGAAAGGGAGAGAGAGACAGTGAGAGAGAAAGTAAGAAACCACCCACCAGGGGGGATGGCCATCAATCCTTTCTCTTCCATTGTCCTCCAGGGAGTTTGGGTATGTGCCCAGCATGAGTTTCAAGCCACCAGGTCTGGGACTCAAACCACAGTTGACCACATGGAAATCCAGCGCTTTAGCCAGTACACCACCTGCTGGCCCCATAACAGAATTAGTAATCTTCAAAATCTAATCTAATATTGATAAAAGAGTGTGAAATACAATGACTAAGTCAATAGCTACAAACTAAAAAATTTTGCACTTAAGTAAGTATCTCATATGTGATATGAAAGAGATGAATTATCATTTTTATTTGACCGAATTGACAAAACTATGGTATGTAGCTTAGATTCACATTTAATACATACATTTAGGCAGCATTTCCTATCAACAGAGATGTTGCTTGTCTCCCAAAGTTCACATAATGACTGACATCCTCATTAAAGCTTTCTGAAAGTACATGCTCTCTAAAGTCCTATAGCCTGTATTTTTATTCTTTGAGAAAAATATAATTCCACATTTTAAGAATAACAAACATCTCTTACTTTCCCTCTCACTTGTATATGTTGGAAAACAGAATTTTAGACAAGCCAAAATTTAATAAAGTTTATTTAAACAAAGGGCAGGACATTCAAACTGGGCAGCCTTCCAGGAAATGGTTTCTGAGTGACTCTGGCTAGCCATGGTGTCACAGGATATACAAGTTTGCAAGAAGGGAAAATTATGTGTAGAGGAAAGGAAAAGTGATGTGCAAAAATGAAAGTGAGGGAGTGAGGTAGAGCAATCGCTAGATGGGTTACAGCTTGATGGTTGGCTGCTGGAACAGCCTAAAAGGTTGGCTTTCTGTGATTGACTGAAGTGTGGCTAGTGTGATTGACTAACAGCAACCAGCTCAGGAAAAACAGTCTAACACGTATGATTGCATCTTATCTATAGGAATCCAAGTGTAGAAGTACAATGTTCATTTTAGGCCAAAATGGTTTAGTTTAACATATGTATAACATTTACTATACGCCAAATATGGGTAATTCTTACTATATGCCAGGTACTTTGACATGACACATGACACTCACTTTTAAGTTCCTATTTGATCTAGATGGGTAAAATAAGTGGTTCCCAATAAAAATGGACTGAATGAATGAACACATGCAATCTAAGTCTTAGATGATTGCCAGTTAATGGCTTTTTATCTGAATAATTACTTAATGTATGACCATGAACAATTCAATTACACATTTTGCCTCCATTTCCCAATCAATAAAATGAATTTATAATTTGTCTCACATAACATCCAAGTTCTGTGAAAAATCTATTTTGACAAGCTATAAGCCTATACAATAGTAGCAGTTTCTTCTGGTCGGTATATAAGTAAATCTCCTTGTTTTAGGGCACAATCACTTTAATATTAACAAAGCCTTTGTATAAACACTAGATATTAGTTAGAAATCACTGACACCTAAAAGATCTATTACTTATCCTAATTACTCTTCAGTGAGAAGAAAAAGAAAATAATCATTTTAACCTCTACAGTATAATTACAGGGAAATAACACATGAAACATGAAGGAAAGACATTTAATATCAATGTCCTTCAAAAATATTTCTAATGAAAGCACTGTTTAAATAAATAAAACAATTTCTACATTTAAATTTAAAATCAATATTACCATCATTAAAAAAAAATCACTGTCCATTTTGGGTGAACCATTTAATAGTTTCTATTGTTGCTGTTTTCATTTTAAATTGCTAAAGCGTGCATGTGCTCACCAGAAAGGAGAGAGAGAAAGAAAGAAAAAGAGAGAGAACTTCCCGATGGCCAAGGAGTGTAGTCACACCTGTCTTTTTTCCTCCATTTCTCCATCCTATGGGGATTTTAGGCATGTGCACGAACTCACACCAACATACTTTTCAAGTGACCAGAACCAGTATTTGAACCATGGTCAGGCATGTGGGACCTAGGTTTTCTAAGTTCAGTACCTATCTGCTGCTCTACGGGACACATTTTACAGTTCTGTATGTGGTAAAATATTGGGCGAGGCATTCACAATCCTTTTCTTACATTGACTTGCTTATTTCCAAGTTCCCGAATTTAAATGTCAACTGTCTATCAGAAGACTTAATCTGTGTGAGATAATTGTCCTAGGGAAAAGGTAGAAGAGGTAAGTAAATATTAGTGAGAATAACATTTAAACTCTATGTGTACTTATGTAAAGGAGCGACATTCAGGGAGAAGACCAGCGAGTAAGTATTATATATAAGATTAGATGAGGTAGGGACCAGCAGTTGGCGTAGTGGCTATGTTGCTGGACTCCCATGTAGTCAGCCGCAGTTTTAGTCCCAGATCTGGTGGCTTAAGCTCACTCTGGGCGCATGTGAGTACATGCCTAAGATCATGAGAGGAGAAATCCCCTCTGGAAGGGTGATTTCTCACTTTCTGTCTCTCTCTCTGGCAAGCACAAGTGCCCTATAGCAAAAATCTTTCCAAAAAAAAAAAGATTGGATAATGTAAACTACTATTTCCCATGTTCACTATTTTTAAAAAGATACATATTAAAATACATTTTGGGGGGAATAAAATTTCAGAAACAATTCTATACCAACAGATTCACTGGTCAAATAAAGTTTAAAATATTTAGGGCCCAGTCGGTGTGGTGCAGCTATAGCACAATACTCCACAATGGTGGAGTCTATACAGAAGATCAGGATTTGATTCCAAAATGGGCTTGTACATGCCAGGTGTACAAACATACCTTCTGTTCCCAGATTGCTGGGAAAGGCTGGGGAGAAGGATCATGGCATGGCCATGAACAGGGTGCTAGTCTTTCTCTTTCTCCATCTCTTTGTGTTCCTTTCATAAAAGAAATAACGTTTTAAAAAGTTAGACACATTTTTAGTGAATTGGTGGCAGATAAAGATAATAGGAAATCCCTTGGACACTTCCCCCCACCACCCCCTAAGAGGTTTTGCCTTAGGGCATGTGCACTTGCCAAGAAGAATGAGAGAGAAACAGAGACAGTGAAAAGAAAAGTGAGAAATTACCCCCAGGGTGAATGGCCATGACACAATCCCTTCTCCATTCTCCTCCCATGATCTTGGGCATGCACAAGGGTGATTTTCAAGACACCAGGACTGGGACTCAAACCACGATCAGGCATATGGGAGACCAGCAACATAATTACTACACCATGTGCTGGTCCTAGCATTCTTAAAAATAGCTACAACACTTTAAATTTTTTAAATTGATTCTTTTTAAAAAATATGCTGTAAAAAATCTGAGTTTTTTTAATGTTTATTTATTTTTAGATTTTTGTCAGAGTATGTACCCTCTCTGTAGAGAAACAGAGAGAGGGAAAGTAAGAAAACGATCCAGGAGAAATGACCACCCACAACTCCTCTTCCATTCTTCTCAGAATTTTGGGCATGCACACACATGTTCCCAGCATGATTTCCAAACCAGCAGGTATGGGACTTCAACTGTGGTTGACCATGTGGAAATCCAGTGCTTTAACCATCACGTCACCTTCTGGCCTCAAATCTGGGTCATTTAAAAAACTTATTTATTTTCATTTTAATTTACTTTCCTATAGGGTACATGTGCTCACCAGAGGAGAGACAGAGAGAGAAAATGAGAAAACCACCAGGTCCGAGAATTGAACAGCAGTGGGTCATGTGGGAGTACAGTGTATCAACTAACTTATCACCTGCTGGCTCCAATCTAAGTTTTTAAATCAGGTTATTAACTTGCTTTTCTGTCTCTCTATCAAAGACAAATATACAAACTTTTTATATGTTTAAAGTATATATTCATATTTACACTTAGAAACTAAATGAGGTGATTTATTTTAAATCATTCTGTCATTCTGGCAATGTGCCAACTATGATTTGTTTAGAAGGCTCTTAAATGTAATTATTAGACACTTAAGCTTGTGAATTTATAAGAACATATCTCTTGATTGTGGTTATACTTTCCCTTTTAATTTAGTTATATATTACATGTATATCTGAAGATATTTCAGATATATCAAACATACTATAGCAACGTAAATGTTTATAATGTGATTCAGCCTTTTAGTACCAGTAAGACAACAATAATTAACTTTCTGTTTTGTTTGCTTATTTTCTGTTTTGTTTTTTAAGAGAGATTTTTGCTGTAGGGCATGTGCACTTGCCAGAGAGAGCGACAGAAAGCAAGACGTCAGCCACAAAGGGGGATGGCCACACCATAATCCCTTCTCTTCTGTTCTCCTTCTGAGATTTTGGGCACACACACACACACACACACACACACACACATGCATGTGATGTGAGTTGCAAGCTGCAGAGTCTGGGACTCGAACTGTATTCCACTACATGGGAGTCCAGCAACAACCATGATGCCACCTGCTGGTCCCAATAGTTAACTTACAATAAAAGTAATTATCATTATATATATTTTTTTCTTGCGAGCCTTTTGTTAGTACCAAGCAAGCAAAAATCATAAATATATAAAGAAAAGCTTCATAAAAATGTGTAAAGGATAGTTTCTAGAAAAAGGATAATTTGTAGAAGAAACAAACATTTCAAATTAAAATAATATACCAATTATTTAAGTGTCTTAGGATACATATTCCATATTACAAATTGGCAAGTTAGAAAGAAGAAGTCATGGGCCAGCAGATGGCATGAAGCTTAAGAGGCTGGATTCCACATGGCCAACTAGGTGGTTTGAATACTGGATCTGGCAGCTTGAAAATCATGCTGGGCATGTGTGTGTGTGTGCCAGAATCCCAAGAGGAGACCGGAGGGGAAGTGATTGTACTGTGACCATCCCTCCATGGGGTTATTTCTCACTGCCCCTCTTTCTATCTCTCTCTCTGGAGTATACATATAGCCTATAACAAAAAAGTAAACAAAAAAATAATCTAAAAATTGGAAGTCATATAACAAGTGTGTTTATGTTATGTTCAAATACTATTTCTTCTGGGATCTTAAGCATATACAGATCAATTATAAATTAAGAAATAGGACCAATTCAACACAAATACTGGAATAACTTGAACAAACCCTGGAAAACTAATTTAACAAAATTGTGCCCCAGAATAATTCATTATTTTTTAGCTGTACCAGAGGTAAGGGTGATGTAACTGCAAGGTTTCTTGACCTGGTGATGAACAGGTTTGATTCAATAGACATGATTCATTATTAATTCTCAGTTTCTGGCCCAAATCTAACTTTTCTATATTTTTCTTTTTATACCAAAATCCTCCCTTTAGGACAGAAGTCTGACTTAATTGTGTTTTCAAGTTATCTTATAGTTCCTACACATGATACCGCCTCTCAAGCCAAATACTTAAGCTCCAACTTACCTGAAGACATGAGAGTGATACATAGTCTTTAAGAAGGCTATCATGTTTCCCTATAGGATATATACACACACACACACATACATACACACATACACACACACACACACATATATATGTATTATATATATTTTGGTAGAGGTTTTTGCCTTAGTATGCTTGCGCTAGCCAGATAAATAGAAATAGTGTGAGGGAAAGTGAGAAATTACCCAGAGAGGATGGCCACTGTACAGTCCCTTCTCCTCCATTCCCCTCTCAGAGATTTTTTTGTTTTGTTTTGCTTTATTTGTTTGTTTTGGTTTCAGTTTTTGCTTTAGGGTACATTTGCTTTCCAGAGAGACAAAAAGAAATCACTGCCCATGGAATATGGCCACACAGCAATCCCTTCTCCACCATTCTCCTCTCAGAATTTGGGGCATATAAGCACACACATCTGGTATAAGTTTTAAGCTGTCAGGTCCAGGACTTGAACCATGGTCAACTATGTGGGAACACAACGACATAACCATTATGCCATCTTCAGTTTCCCTCAATTTGCGATTTTTAAAATAATTTACTTGGAACTACGTGGTGGTCAATATTTAACGTAATATAAAACTCAATTGAATTTCGTACTTGGAAATGGATCAGCAATACTCAAACAATAGGCTTACTTGAAGCTGAATTTGTGCCACTTATGGGGAAATATAAAGCAATAACAAATATAAATAGTGTTTTTATACAGTGGATATGGTCTGCATTATATTATGATAAAATACTCCAAAATTCAGAGATACAAAGTCATCATTTTATTAAAGCTAAAAGTCTTGTGCATATACTCTGAGAAAGGTCATCTGTTATATTCTTTTGCTCCATGTGGCACTGAGTGAGGAATCCAGTAATGATCAGCTGGCAAGTAGACTGATCTGGTAGAAGTGTCCCCTTATCTGCTTAGCACCATGACAGAGATGGCAAGAAAACTACATTCCAGAAGACCTCTCTATCAGAGGGGCGAATTGGAAAATTTTCAGCATGGTAAACACATCGTTTTGGGATTTCTTGCATGGTCACTCAGGACTCTCAGAAATAGGATTTTAAGAAATGTTTTTGGCCTCTTGGGTTCTAATCTTGGAAACTGTTACTGAATCACATTTTTCTGGAACTATATAAGCTTAGGGACCAAGAGAGGGGTATATGTAAAATCCCACGTTTTGGGGTACATTTCATGTTCCTTGTCTATTTTTTAACTACCCAAGGACACCTCTCCTATCCTGAGAGTAGGAAAGAGACAGAGGGAGGGAGAAAGTGCCACTTAACAGAGTGTGGTCACACTGCAATTCCTCCTTTTCTATTTCTCCATCTTGTCTGGATTTGGGACATGCATGCAATTATGTCCCATGTGATTTTCAAGCCACTAATCCAGGGGCAAACTACAATTGTCCATGTGGGATCCAGGTCCCTGAACCCTAGATTATGAAGCTGGCTTACTCATCCTTTTTAAAAAGTGTTTTTGTTGCTTTTCTTTTCCCACTTCTTTCATAAGGAAGAGAGAAAGAAAGACAGCACCCCCAAACAAGTCTTCATGTCATACTCCACCTCCAGCATGTCCCAGCTCATGGACATATATGTACTCTACAAGTTTAGAGAGGTCTCCAGACTTGAAACTAGAACCTTCCATTATGGGTCAGTGTTATTGCTGTATACCATTTGACTCCTGAATCTTACTTTCACCTCTTTTCCTGGCAGACGGGCTTGCCCCTTCTTCTCATGAATATGGTGACAGAACAAAGATCTTGCATCTCACAAGGAAGAATCTGCTTCCAGAAAACTTAATATCAGTAAAAAACTTAATATCACCAAAAAAATCAGTATCAATTTAAAATTGGAGCTCCTTTTTAAGACACACACACAAAAACAAACTAGGAAATACTATGAAATTACAATACTGTATTTATTTATATGTTCCATATAAAATTTGCAAAGAATTCAATAATCAACAGTGATTGTTCCAGATCTTATTTGAGAAATTTGTGAAATTCAATTCATTTGTGAAGAGAAGTCATAAATAAATTGAGAGAAATATTCATTTCCCGTGTTGATCAATATCGTATAAAAATGCATTTACTAATAATATCTAGAATATGTTAAAATAAATTCGAGTTAGGCAAGTACATTGTATAGATGAGATTTTCATGCATCATTCAAGAGAAATGTAAGTTGTAATTGAAATTTTAAAAAACAATGTTATGATACTTTGTGAATATTTTGTTTCCTTATTATCCTATGAAATAATTTTTGTGTATATGTCTCCAAAGAAGCTCAAACAAAGTTCTCAAGTAGGTATATACAAGGATTTTTCTCACATTATATTTACAAGTAAAGGGAGCTAGAAGCTATCCATTTGTCATCACTAGCGAAATAGTTAAGAAAAATGAGGCCATTCCATATATTACACTGCCTTGTGACTGTCAGAATGGATGAAGTAGATGTACATTCAGCAACCTGGCTATGTCTTAAAAATGCATTACATTTCAGCTTTTCCCCATTCAGGATGATGTTGGCTATGGTTTTTTCATACACAGCTTTTATTGTGTTGAGAAATGACCCTTCTATGCCAATTTTGCTGAGAGTCTTGATCATGAATGGATGTTGTATCTTGTCAAATGCCTTTTCTGTATCAATTGATATGATTATATGGTTCTTATCTTTCTTTCTGTTAATATGGTGTATTTCACTTACAGTTTACATATGTTGAACCAACCTTGCATCCGCAGAAGAAAGCCTACCTGGTCAGGATGTATAATCTTCTGTATATGTTGTTGGATCAATTTGCCAGTATCTTATTGAGAATTTTTGCACACATTAATATATACCAAATGTCCACACTCTATAGCCAAAACTGAATGACCAGAGGATATAGAAAAATAGAAAATGGTTATAAATACCAGAAAAAGGGTGGGAAGAGGGTGGGTGAAGGAAGAGAGACTGAAGAGAGAAGTTGGGGAGAAAAATGGAGAGGCGGGACATTCGTGGGACAGAGAGATGGGTTATTGTCTGTTGAGGATGATGTGTATAGTATTCCCAACTGGATTGGCGAGAAATGTATACATGTTGGAATATTCACTTTGCAAGTTAAGTGACATATGTGATTGAATGTATAAAAGAAATTGAAATAAAATATATTTTTAAAAATGCACTACATTAATGTAAAAGTAAGAAGCAGAATGATTGTTTACAATTTTTATGTAAATTAAGAACGTATATCTAATGTAATATTACATACGTTTTTAAAGGATACATGTGTTAAAATACATGTTCAAATGCATAAAAATGGATTAGCATCAAAAAGTAATTTGTGAATGGATGAGAAAGAACAAGTGCTTTTTCCAGAATTATGAAAACCTTCTATTGAATAGAGAAGTGCAAGTAATTCAATCTTATCATAGTAGAGCTAACAAACCCACCAACAAAGAATATAAAATAATATGACAATTATAAAGTTAACATTTTAGTATTAATGAAATGCTAGAAAAATTATAATCTGGGGTTATATCATTTGGAAATTTAGAATTCTACTCACATAAATTATTTTTGGTAAAGGATTTAATTCATGTCACTCAGAAGGTGACTATGGGGCAAACATTTGCCTTTTTGGGGGTCATATTTGTGGTTATTTGAGTCATTGTTATAATTTTGTTAACATAGAATCACTTTAAAAATGCATCCTTGTTTAATAAGGTAGTTTTCAGATAAACATTCATGCAAGAAATTGAATCATGTTTTCCTTAGGGATTCATTCTCCATATCTCTAGCTATGCTGCTGCCAACATTGGTATAACAAAATTGGTTAAAGAAAGCAATGGCCAGAAGTCATAGAAATTTAAAATGCATAAAAAAGTAATATAATGATAAAAAAGTATTTTATTAAGTAATACCTTCTATAATTTTTTCCTGGAAAAAGCATTTCAAATAAGTGAATTTGTATATATATTTAAACTTTGGCATTACTTTAGGAAATATCTTGTCTTAATATATTTTGGTCTATTGAAAAATTACCTGCCTTTAATTCATAAAGTATCTTTACAATTTTGAAAAATGTTTCTTATTAATATTCACAATCTATAAGGAAAGGGAAAATTGTGTCTGTATGTGTGTATTACTCCATTTACTTACATATTCATAATTATATTGAGAGCATAATTGTCATAAACTCATGGCATTGAGTCTTGTTTTCCTAACTTTAAAAAAAAAAAATAATACTGCCAGAGGGTATATGGGCTCAACACAAAGAGAGAGAGAGACAAAAAGTGAAAAATCACCCCCCCCTCCCATAGGGAATGGTCATAGCACAATCTCTTGTTTTCCCTCCCGTTGAGATCTTGGAGGAGGCACACACACATGCCCTGTATGTTCTCAAGGCCCTGAGTCCAGGACTTGAACTAAGTAGTCAGCTATATCACTGTGCCACAGGCTGGTCTCTTAATTTTAAAATAATAGTAATATTGATAATAATGCTTGAAAAGAATGCTGTAAAACTTAAAAAAAATGAAGGCATATAAATCCATTATCATAATGGCTAACAACTAGTATGTATTTAATGATAATACAATTATTAAAATAAGAACACAGTAGTATCTTTTAAAATTACTAGAATAATTGTGTGGAAAATATTGATGGCCTCTCAAGTTATTGATGACACAAATTTTAATAACATAATTATGAGGGACCAGCAGATGGGGTAATGATTACATGAATGGATTCCCAAGTAGTTGACCACAATTTGACTTGTGGACCCGGCGACTTAAACTCACTTCAGGCACAAGAGTGTGCATGCCCAAGATCCTGAGAGAAGGGAGACAAGATTGCTAGATAGCCATCCCCCCCAGGGAGTGATTTCTCGCTTTCTGTCTCTTTGTCTTTCTCTGTCTCTCCAGCGAGTGCATGCACCCTATAGCAAAGATCTCTCTTTAAAAAACTCAACAGTGGGAGTATACTTGTCTTACTTCAGGTAGTTTTCCATATTGGTTTAAATTAAGGTTCAAGAATGAAGTCAGCATTTAAGCTAGAATATTTCAGTATTTTTCTCTGCTTGATATTTCTTTCTATGCAAATGTCTAATTTTGCTATAGTGTGTTCAAATATGTGAATAAAAAAAGAATTTTAAATCCACAGGTAAATGTTTTGCTAAACTCTAGAAGATAAACTACAAAATCAATTAAAATAATGCTGGAAAATCTTGCTTTCTATCACACTCTGTTTTTATCAGAAAGACTCTTTCCAGTAATTTTCTCTAACTTTCTGAGAAAATATTAAAAGACCTTCATTTTTAGGTAAGCTGATATATTTAACAACTTAAAGTGTCAAGTATATAGACTCAAATTCAAGGAAACCTATTGTGCAGTGGTGTTGAAAATATAACTGTTCATCTACTGGCTCAAAATAAAAAGCAAATAAATTGCATGAACCCTCTCAAAAACACATTAACAAGTATATGTCAAGGTAGTGATGTGGATTTTCAAAGAGTTATTTTAGACTTTTTTCATTTTTTTAAGAGGAGAATTAGAGATTATACAATAAGTCTGTGTTCACATATAATGAAGTGAGTTCACAGCATCAGGATTTTCAAAGCTAAATCCCATACTTAAGGAAGACTGTTTCACTTTAATCCACTTGAAATGTTGAATCAAAATATATAATTAAATCTGCTCAGTGTGAGGGATGAATAATGTATATTTTGGATGTCACCCCTAACAGCATGGAAGCCATTTTCCAGTTTAGGTGGTAGTGACTCAACTTGATATTGTCTGTGTCATCATCTATGACATGATAAAATTGAACATTTGGCAGCATACTGACTTAAAATATAGCATAAACACACACACACACACACACTCACACACACACACACACACACACACACTTGCTAGACATTATACAAGATGTCAGAATTTCTGTCAAACTTTGGCGTAATATTATGTAGCTCACATATATAAAGGTCAAGCAAAATTAAATTTATGCACAAAAGTAACCAATAAGCAGAAGAAAAGCACCATTTATTATGATCATTATTTGCTTATTGAAATGATCACAAAAGCATGTATCAAGTACATTACTGGATAAAATTTAAATGTTCGTAACTATTTTTGACATGCTCTAAGATTAGAAGTAAAAAGAAATGTTAAAAATCCAGTAGCCTGATTTTGAGAAAATTATCCATACTGTAACTAGGAACGTAATTGCAATGAAGTAATCCTCATTTACCACTTTTATTTCATAATCATTTGTACGTGTTCTACTACAATGTTAATTTTTAGTCGTAAGTAGGTTGCAAACATTTGTAATGTGTCAGTATATATTTGGTAGATATTTTTAATTTAGTGAAGTTAAACATAACAATTTTACAACCTCAAGAGGTCATAATTAAAATATCCTACTCAATTATGTGATCAGTTACTTTTATATGTCAAAATTTACTATTCTCTATCTCACTTATGTATTAAAATGAATGGAGTCATGTTTATGCAGTAATAATATATAAGAAAGCTTCACAAATTTCATAAAAAGTGAAATTAAAGAGTTTATTTTGGTGCAAAAAGATTTAAATCTATGCAGAGTTTTTTTATCATACGCATTTTATAAGAACTTTTGGAAGACCTTCTACCTATAACTAAATCTGAATTTTATCCTAAAGTTGCTGATATAATTTATAATTTTTAATATACATTTGGATTATTTAATAAACAAAAATAGAACTTCTGCTAGTCTAGTAACTGGCAGGAGAAAATTATAATGAATGTTCTTTATTTATTCTTTATTGCCCTCCTCTCCAATTCTACTCTATGTTTTTGTTACTTGGTATATTCTCCAGGAGTCTAACCTCTCTGTACTGGCTCAGAGGGCTTCCATCTGCCAGTCAGAAACTAAACAGCATGGAGAAACTAAGTCTAGAGTATGTATTTCTCTAACTCATTCCTTTTCATGTTTCCCTAGGTGTGTTTCCTGTCTCTATCCAAAGCCACAGTTCCTATGACCAGCAGATGTCACGGTGGTTAACATGGACAATTGCAATTTGAGTCATGGACCTGGCATGAAACTCACTAAAGATGCATGTGCGTGTGTCGCCAAAATCCCACGAGAAAAGTGAAGGAGAAGGGGTTGTCGAGTGACTCTCTCCCCTAGGGGGGGTGATTTCTCATTTTCTGTTTCTCTTTCTCTCTCTGTCCTCTCTGTCTCTTTGGGTGAGCACCCACGCCCTATAGAAAATCAAAATAAAAAAAGCCACAGTTCTTATTAGGAATGGTGTCTTTCAGATAACACTATTGTCAATGTAGTCCAGAAAATATTTTCTCTTCCTGAAATTGGGTAAGAAAATATAGATACCTGTTCTGATGACTGAAATACATTTCCTACAAAAGGTTAAGATTTTAAATTTATCTGACTACAAGTTAGGCTGTGTTTACTGTTTGCTATATTTGAAGGTCTCAGAGATTATAGATAATTTATGGTGTACTTCTTTATGTCTTTTCTATTGACCTTGGGTTTACATAGAGACTTCTTAAATAGGTTCTGAGATGCTCAGTTCTTTTTGTTTGCATTGAGTGCTACTATACCGGAATCCTGCTGATTTGATGATAATGTATGGAGGGAAGAAAATATTATATGGTTTTATGACTAATTTTAAGCTATTAGTGACCTCGAGCTCTTGCCTATTTTTTGCAAAGCCTCTCAGTTTTCTCTGTCCCCATTTACATGTTACATAGGATGCCTAGAGAGGCTTGAAATTGGATATTTCCCTTCCCCATCATGGACTCTGGTAAAATAGTTTCTAATGGGATAAAGCCTTGTTAGAGGAACTTGCTGCTTTTTAAAATGACTATTCCCACCTGCCCCATGTCAGAAGCATGTGGATATTTTTCTTTGATGTTCACTGTATGAGCCTGGTAGGACTCCTGAAATAAATTCTTGAGGTTGTGGATGCTTTGCTAATGCTTAGTCCATGGAATGTTTTGACTTTCACTTTTTAAAAATAATTATTTTATTTAACTATATTTATTTATTTTAATTGGATGAGAGAGTGATAGAGCTAGAGAGAGAGAGAGATAGGAAAACTTAGCCAGCAAACCGCCAGGTCCAGGACTCAAACTGCAGTTGGCCATGTGGGAGTCCAGTGTTCTTAGACATCATGCCACCTGCTGGCCCTGACTTTGACGTTTTTTTAGAAAAAAAATTGCCAGAGGGCATGTGTGCTCACCAGAGACAGAAAGGCAGAGAGAGAGAGAGAGAGAGAGAGAGAGAGAGAGAGAGAGAGAGAGAAGAGAGAGAGAGAGAGAAGAGAAAGCCATTCTCATGGGTCATGGACAACCCTCAATTCTTCTCCTCCATTTTTCTCTCCTGTCAAGGTCTTTGGCATGCATATTTATGTGACCACTGTGTTTTTCATGCTGCAGTCTAGAACTCTAAAGATTGATTGTCCATGTACAATCCAGCTGCCATAACCATCAGGCTTCAAAGTAGGTCCCAGAGCAGGCCCCCAGAATATTTCAACTTTCAAGCTTGTTTGTGCTGAACCTTCAGCAATTTCTCAGTCACAGGGCTACATTCGCCTCTCTGACCCTCTGATAAAAGGGGCAAGAGTTATCCCTGCGACCACAATACTAGTCTCATGTGGAGTTAATAACTGTTCATTTTCAGTTATTCAGTGTTTTTCCTGTTGTAAAGATGAGAGTAACGGCACCGAAGTTCTTCATCTGCTAGACCAGATCCAAAATCTCGAATGTGTTTCTAATATCGGTTTGTCAACTAATTTGTACATTCGAATTAAAGCATTTCTCAAGTTAAAATATTTATTTTATTTACTAGCATCTTGAGTATATGGAGTACTTAATCTTTCTATTCCTTTTCATTCTTTTATCAAATTACGCGCACACATTATCAGCTAAAAGTTTTTCTGTTTGTTCATTTAGTTTTTGCTATTGGGTACATGCACCAGTACAGAGAGAGGCAAAGTGAGAAGTCATTCACCAGAATAGATGGGCACACAACACTGGCCTCCATTCCTCTCCCAGGACTTTATGCATCTACACATACCTGCCAGGTGAGTTCTTCAAGTTGCTGAGTCTGGGACTCAAATAATGCAATTGGCCATGAGGAATCCAACCGCCTTAATGACCACACCACCAGCTGGCCCCTAGGTAAAAATATTTAAATAAAGGAACAACCATTGTCAGTTATTTATTCTTGTCTATCTTTTGATCAACATATGTATTCGTACATTATTTTTATCTCATTTTAGATGATTAAGAACAATTGAATGAAAGTTTATCAGGTTAATAAAAATAATGATTAAATAGTAAAATATTTGAGAAAATACATGCAATATTTATAATTTGAGCTGAATTTTATTCAAGACAAGAACAATATAAATAGAGTAAGCAATATGATTTCGCCATCTTTCAATTTCAGGAACCATGAGTCCAAATATCTTTTGAATTTCGTAGATGTGCATTTACAGTTATATAGAAAGGGCAAAATACTTATGATGAGTTGTCAAGACATTTTTATAGTTACATTTATGTAAAAACTCATGTTTCTCTTATTTTGGGATCATGATTAGATTTCCAGTTACTCTAATTAAATGGCAGATTTAGTATGTGGTTACACAGATCGAATTACTTTTTATCAGTGATGAATTAAACTAACTTGTTGCTCTGAAACTATAAGACACTTACCTTAGAGTATAAATTCAGCACAATAAGACTTTTCCTGTATCAGGAGTAAACTACAAGGCATGAACCCTCACTTTGATAACATTTTGGGAAGGAATTTACTCCATGAATGTAGATGTTTATTCTATACTAGAAAAGAAAAAAAGGGTAAATATTTTTATTTATTTGCCAGAGAGGCCATGTGGCCATCAGAGAGAGAGAGAGAGAAAGGATGCCTCAATGGGGCATGGTCACTGCAATCCCTTCTCTGCCATTTCTCTATCCTGATGGGATTTTGAGTATGCAAGCACATGTGCCCAGTATGTTGTTTTTTTTTATTTTTTTTTTTTTTGAGAGGTTTTTGCTATAGGGCGCGTGTGCTTGCCAGACAGACAGAGAGAGACATAGAGACAGAAAGTGAGAAATCACCCCCCAGGGGGGATGGTCACTCCGCAATCCCTTCTCCTCCATTCTCCTCTCAGGATATTGGGCACGCACGCACATGCACCCGGCGTGAGTTTTAAGCCACCGGGTCCGGGACGCGAATCGTGGTCGACTATGTGGGAGTCCAGCGACATAGCCATTACGCTAACTGCTGGTTCCCAACCCAGTGTGTTTTTTAAGCTCTCCAGGCTGAGATTCAAATCTCATGGCCAGCCACATGGGATCTGACTCCCGTAACCTTTAGGCTACAGGGCCAGCCTGAAAATGTTCTTATATGTTATCTACTTCATTACCATCATTATTTGTACATTGACTTGACTTCAGTTTATGTATGACTGCATTAAAATATTCTTGGATTAGAATGCAGTAAATGACTAGCATTAATTTATATTCAGTTGATATTTAACATCTATTATGACCTAATTCTGAGGTTAAATGATGTGAAAGAGGAGGTGAACATGCCCGCAAATATTAACAGTCTAAAAGATATCAATTTCATTTTATTGTAACAATTAATTAAATGGAGCTGGTGGTAACATTTAGAAAAGAAAGACAATGAAGAACTGGAAAGGGTTTCTAAAAAATTTAAATGTAATAGTGGAGGACTTACCTTACCTAAGAAGTGGGTTGGGGTTGAAAAGTCATATACATAGGTATTTAAGTGCATGAAATACTAGACAAGAAATAGAAAATAGTTCATGGTCTTAGAGTATGATGTGATTAAAATAAAAGGTTAAACAGGGGCCAGCAAATGGCATGGTACTTAAGACACTGGATTCCCACATAGCCAACTGTGGCAGTTTGAGTCCTGGACCTGCTAGATTGAAAATTACATCTGGAACATGTGCTTGCATGCCCAAAATCACAGGAGGAGAATGGGAGAGAAGGAATTGCAATGTAGTCAACCTCCCTGGGGGAGGCAGTAATTTTTCTCAAAATAAATAGAGGCTTAATAATTAATGCTATAGAAGTTCTATTTTTACTTTGTGTTTATAGGAATCGAACAAATATAAAGCATAACAATAATTTTAAAAGTACTTTTTAAGCATTACATTATACAAATGGTGCTAGGGATAGGCAATGAAATTAAACATGTACAAAATAAATAGCAGAAAACTTTAGAAGGAAGATATATACAAAATTAAAACATAAAAAGAAGGAAAAGGATGATGACATTTTAGATCCAAGTAATGATTCATTTATAATAAATTTAAAAAGTGAAATAATCTACTTCTCTGTTACCACTTCTCTATGTTACACATGAACATTGTTTCTAATCTCTACTTAATTTTGATTTACAGGAATTTCATAGATATGGAACTATAACTTCTCTGTAAAAATTCATTATTTCTACTTTCAAAAGACTGCTTTGACTGATAGTGTTGATTTGTATATGATCATTAATATAATGTTATCTTCTCAGTCACATAGCATATCTAAAGATAACATTTTATTTTTTAATAATACTTTTATCATGTTGAAGTTTATTTTAAAACCTGATTAAAATTTGAGCCTCAAAGTTTATTTATTATCACTATTTTATTTATTTATTTACTTATTTAGAAGAGATAGAGAGAGAGAAAGTGAGAAAGCCACTAGGTCCAGGACTCAAATGGCAGTGACCATTTGGAGTCTAGTGCTCTTAACCACTGTGCCACCTGCTGGCCCCCCAATTTTTTAAATTTTATTTTATTTATTATTAGTATTTTTAACTTGAATACAGAAAGAAAGAAAGGTAAAGTGAGAACAACTTGTTTACTATGTTTTCATTCTTTGTGTAATTCCTTAGCATTGGTAGATGTGCTTTAGTTCAATTTAAAATCAGACCAAATGAAGTACGTTATCGAAAGTTCACTCTCTAATGTAGCAGCATAAATTGAGGAGGTAGATAATGAATATAATGAATAGTTTTAGGTAACTTTTTAAAAAAGAATTATTTCATTCAATTGTAGTCATCATCATTATTATTATTTTAATTTGACCAGAGAGAGACAGAGACAGAGGGAAAGTGAGAAAGCAAGTCACCGGGTCTGAGACTTGAACCATGATCAGCCATGTGGGAGTCCAGTGCACTTAATCACCATACCACCTGCTGGCCCCTGCATTTTAGGTATCTTTTTCTGTTTTGTTTATATTTTTAACTGTCAGAAACTCCTTTACTCATCATTCACACTTTCTGTTTCTGAAATCTATAGAACAAACTAATTTTATACTTACAGAAGATCATACAGGTAATTTGTGTAATATTTTCTATTAATCCAACTCTTCTGATCTTATATATTTTGTTTCATTATAGTTTGTGAGAGAATTTTGTTTCACATTTTACCAAGAAGAGCACATTATTTAGCCTTGTCAGTATCAAACTGCTGTAATGAGGCAGAAAAGGGATCTATATATAAAGTAGAAATCATCTAAAATGAAGCGTCGACAATTTTCTAGAGTTTGTTTATATTCTTTGAATAGAGAACAAAACTGAGCATTGACCTATTTCCGCCATGTTTCAAATTCTCCTTATACAACATTGTCAATCACCAGTCACATTGCCAGAAATGTGCCAAAGATTTCAGGGTTGCTCAGGTAGGATTGCACCACAAGATATGCCCTTTAAGTCAGACTTAAATCTGATATTTCAGAGCTCTCCTCTTAAATCCATTTTGTAGTTCACTTTGTGAGTGACAGGGCTAATTGGTTCACTCTCTAGTAAGGTTCCTTTGCAGAACTCAGATGATAGATTTCTGAAACTGTCAGGCGGACAATTTAGTTCTTGATATTTTTTCACCTCCCCATAGGTCTGGGAAATATTCTTAAACACTCATTAAAACGGTACATATGCTTTTGTATGTGAACATCAGTATGTGGATGCCTCTGAGAACATAAAGTTGTAACCTATTTGAGATATCCTGGGTTAGGCTATATCAAAATGATCTAAAATTTTGACAATGTGAATGGAGTGCTAAAATATTCAACTGACAAATAAAAATATCAGTATAAGTATTATGTGACACTTTTCATAAACAAGTGAACCAGATGCTATGCTATTATGCTTGTTATGTATTCTGAATTTAGTCTATGTGAAGAGACACATGCAGTATTACTAAATTCTGTTCATCCTACAGTTTTCAGATTTGTGTGACTATTTTACTGAAAATTTAAAAAAATGTATAAACATCTTCATACAACAATAATGAGTAGAGTTTATGGATTAAAAAATAAGCCAAATGGGAACCAGCAAATGAAGTAACAATAACATCACTGGACTCCCACATAGTCAACCGCAGTTCAAGTCCTGGATCTGGCAGCTTAAAGAATATGCCAGGCATATGAGCATGCCCAAAATCCTCGAGGAGAACAGAGAATGGATTTCGCCATGGCCATCCCCTCTGGGGAGTGATTTCTTGCTCTCTGTCTCTCTCTGTCTCTCCCTGTCTCTCTGATGAGTGCACACACCCTGTTGAAAAAAACACTCTAAAAAAAAAAAAAGAAAACAAACCAAATGTAAACAAGAAAATGAACTTCTTAAACTTTCAAATCTCCATGTAGTTTTTCTTTTATCACTTATTGAGATTATCATGTGTTGTTTAGAAATCTAGTTAAAGAGGAATTGGTCACAAATATCTCTTCATGTTGTGAACTTTTTAATATACTTTTCAACCCAATATTAATAAAATAAGTATTATAATCTACATTTATAAAATAATATCTATGTGCCTGATAATATGCTATGGTTTCAAATAATTTTATGTGTGTATATCTATATATGTGTGTGTGTGTGTGCATGCACACACACATACATATATATGACTGTATATACATAATAGTTATTGATTTTTCATAACTGCTCCAAGAGGAAACTATCTTTCTGTTCCCGTATTCAATGACTGGATTTACAGATAATAAATGGAGAAATTATGATTTTTACATTGAGATTATGAAAAACTATGGTATTATGTTGAGTCAAACTAGTGGTTTTATGTTAACATTTTCGATAATTGATTTTTAAAAATTAAATAATTGTTCTGAAGCAAATCATATAATATATTTATATTAATTTCTTAAACTATTTTACCAGAGCATGAGGAAGGGAATCAAGGGGGAAAAAAAGGAAGAAGCAAAGCATAATAAACACAGAAACAGAAAATTTTCATTGATGATAGTATGTATGGTAATGTTTTTGGACTGATATGTAGTGTTTTCATGCTGGGAAGATTCATGTTGTATGTTGTGGAGATGTACAATGATTAAAGGTAAAATAATAAAATACAATTAAAAAAGAAGTTTTGCCAAAGGGAGCATATGGTCACTGGAGAGAGACTGAGAGAATGAGAGAAGATGAGAAAGCACCTTCCCACAGGGAATGGTCACACAGGGATTGCTCACTCATTTCTCCCTCTTTTTAGGATTTTGAGCCCATACTCACATATGACCGTGTTTTTCAAGCTACCCATCCCGGAGACTGCACAGCTGGCCATACAAAATCCAGCCACTTTAACCATGGTACTTGCAGGCCCGATATAATCATAGTTTTAATTTTCACATAATTTGAATAAATATCTTGCTTGTTGTTTTGTAAAGTTAGGTATGATGCTGAGGTAAAACCTGTTGGGGAGAGTCTATAAATATTTACAAATTATTCATATAAAGTTACTGTTTGAAACAGTTATATGCAATCTTTTTCTTCAATGGGATGGGAAGCTAGATTAAATCACCAGTGTCAATTAATATGTATATGTATATGTATTTCTATATATATATGTGTGTGTGTGTGTGTGTATTACCCAATAAAGTTTTCAATATTATTATATGAAAGGGAAATGTATATTCACATCTTACTCAGCATGTTATTTAAATCTTCAAGGATTTATTTGTATATCCTTAAAAGTAAGAATTTAGTTTCTTGTTTTTACTCAGACCTGAACCCATAAGAATACTGAGACAAGCTATTGTTATGCATATTCTAGCTCTTAATGACATACTTTGATTCTGTTTTGAGCATTTCTATTTTTTATATTCTCATTTATTCTTAAACGTTTTATTTTTCCTCAATTTTATTAAAAGATTATTTGAATATTGAGAGTTGTGTTCTAAAAATATACTTTTCTTTTAATTTTGTGTTGCTAGTAATCTTATGTCAAATTGTGAGGATAAAAAATATTGAGTAGTTTTTATATTAAAATCCCTTTGAAATTGATTGAAGAATAATATCTTTACTCTTAGTATTATTTTGGCCTAAAAGAATTGCATATTGTTCTATATAGCTGTCCTTCCTTTACTTATAAAGGTAGAATTAACTTATCCCCTAAACTTTTTCTATTTTTAATTTTTTAAAAAATATTTTAAATCACATGCTTGTAGTAAAGACAAGAGCATAATTCAATCATTGAACTTTTAGCCTCTTAGTTTTTCTGCTGAATGATATTTTCCTTTGAGTTTACCTTTAAATACTAAGTGAAAGAGTGCTCTTTCAATATGCAATAAAACATTCAATTTCAAAGTATATTACAAGTACATTATTTCAAGAGACAGTTTTGTTTTGTTTTTGCTCTTAACTTCTTATGGAATGAGAGCAATGGGGGAAAATAGAGCTGACTTACAACATTTATAAAACACAGTACTTAACAATTTTACCTTAATTTTTAGAATAAAACAAATTTTATTCTCAAAACCCTTAAATTGTTACTAAGTACATTGTGATGGTTAGTTTTGGGGTATAAACTTGACTGGACCCTCTAGAAACCCAATGAAGCATGTTTCTGGGTGTGTGGGAGTGTTTCCACAGGAGATCAACCTGTATGTCTGAATAAACTACGTGGGAAAGACACACTCCATGCAGGCATCCATGAGCCAATCAGTAAGGGATCTGGGAGAAAAATGCAGAAGATGAAGGGTCCCTTGGAAGAGAATAGGAGAGATTTTTTACTGCTCTCTTAACTATTAGAACTCAAGACTCACCTGTCTTTGAACTCTAGAATTTACACCAGAGGGCCCTTCCCCCACCCCTAGGTTCTGATGCTTTTAGCCTTGGACTGGATTTTGAGTGACATCATTAGCTTTGCTCCGGCTAAAGCCTTTGAACTTGGATTAATCCATGCTACCAGCAACTCAGGATCTCCATCTTGAAGACAGCCTGTTGTGGGATTTCTTAGTTGCCAAAATTATATAAATTGATTCCTCAAATAAATATTTATATATAATCATACATCTTCTATGGTTCTGTCTCCCTAGAGAACTCTTAATATGCACAGATTCAGACCAAACATGAATCACATCATCACAGTGGTTTAAAGGAAACTGCTCATACCATCTGTATGTATGTAATGACTGCACATTGGCAGAATAAATTGGACTATGGTGATGATAAAATTACCTTGAAAATACACAAAAAGTACAACTGTTGCCCTTTATTTTGAAAATCAGTCCCTAAACATTTGAAAGCACACTCCTGCATAATATCTACGTTCACAATTCTTCATCTTAAAACAAAAAATTTAAAACAAGGTTACAATCAGGAAGAGAAGCTTGGATAATCTCATCATTGATGGTAGAGTCAGATATAAGTGGAAAGAGTAAAATTTGGATTAACAAGTACAATAAGGATTAATTAAAGTCAGAATGTTTTCAAATTTATTTCTGTAATGATCTCTTATTCGAGATTTTCTCACATATTTGTTCAACTTGTTCTTTGGAGTTCTCATTCTCTGCAGTTCTTATTCTTTGCAGTTTACAAAGAGAACAGAAGATTACTTAATAAATAGCACTGCCGTTTTAACCTGAGGAATAATACAATATCCTGTTCAGCTATTCATTGAGGCCATACAACCATGGAACTCAATGCGATTTAATCAAAATTCTCATTAAACCAAGAAAGTTAAAGCCCAGCATGTAGAAAACTTATTCTTATTGACCGAAGAATAAAATAAATGGACTACTTAAGGGATTTTTCACTTTTGAATTAGTTCTTTTGAATGAAAGCATAAATCCAGATTAAAATGTTTGGTTTTGATCATTACAGCTGTTTTCTATTTGAACACAGAATTTACAGCACTAGATTACTTTCTGGGAATTGATTATGTTTGTAACACCTTAAGAAATAACTCTTGAGATGTTGTGTTTTCTATAAGTTGTAAAGCCCTGGGTGCTGTATAGCTCCCAAACAATAAAAACAAACACAAAAATTAAAAAGTTAAATTAGCCCTGTAAGTTCACAACGTTTCCCAACATATAAAGAATATATCAAAACTGATGGATTGTGGAAGTGACAAGTTCTGGACACTTACTTACATGTGGCAGATGCAGCCAGACCATTATAAAAGGAATTTCTCTAGAATAGCTAACAGATTGGTGGAGGTGGAGCACAGACAGGAGGAAGTGTAGAGTCTCTCATATCCAAAAAAGCAGAAAAATTTGTGTCCTTTTTCAATTTTGCTTTATCATTCCATTAGGCATGAACACAAAAGATAAGCAGAATCTTGCATAAGTATTCTCATGGAGTAGACCTGGAGGAGGGAAAGAAAAGCAAAATCCCTACCCTGGGACCTTCTGCCTTGTGTCCTCCAAATAACAAAAGCCTGAATCTAGATAATAAAATATTTAAAGCAAAAAATAGTAGCAATGTTGTGTTTATAGCATATTTCTAAAATATCTATGCAATATTAACACAAAATTCTGAAGGGAAGAAACTGGGAATATATTCTGAAAATGTCCTTAATTTACACATGAAAGGGTATAACAGTATTTGAAGATAGAATTATTATTTAAAGTCTGGAGTGATTTTCTTTTTTGGGGGGGGAAAACAATGCAAAACTTTTAAATAAGTACAGTAAACACATTTAAGATAAAAACAGAAGCATTCAATAAACCCAAGTTAAATGGATAACCAAGCAAGACCTAACTGTATGTGGTCTTTCTGAAATCCACTTTATATATGGAGACACAAATATGTAAAAAAATGAACCGATGAGGGAGCAGCTGATGACATAATGGTTATGTCACTGGACTCCCATGTTCATGGTTCCAGTCCCGGACCCAGCAGGTTAAAACACATTGGGCGCCTGTGCATGCGTGGCCAAATTCGAGTTCACACACTCACTAAAATAATTATACACCTGGACCAAGTTGAAGAAAATTGAAGGAAGATTTAGCATACAAAAGTTGTTCTATCTAATGGACAACTATAACAGAATAAAAAAGAATACTAGATAATCTCAATAGATTCAGAAAAAGCATTTGACAAAATTCAACATTATTTATTATAAAAACACTCTGAGATCAGAAGATGGAGTAATGGTCTGAACTCTCACATGGACGACCATGGTTTGAGTCCTGGATGTGGAGGCTTGAAAATCACTCCAGGTGAATATGTGTGCATGCCCAAATCCTGAGAGGAGAATGAAGGAAAAAAGACTGTGGTGTGGCCATCTTCCCGGGGGATGATTTCTTTCTTCCTGTCTCTGTCTCTGTCTCTCTCCAGCAATTACACAAGCCCTATAGCAAAAATCTTTCAAAAAAAAAGTTCAAATTAAATTAAAAGCACTCAATTAGATAAAAACAAAACAAAACAAAAACCCTTAACATATTGAAAGACATTCAGGGGCAGAGAGTAAAATGGTTTTCAGAAGTTGGGGTAAGACAGGGAGGGGTGATGTTAGTCAAAGGTACAAAGTTTCAGGTAGACTGGAAGAATAAGTTTTAATGATTGGGGTCAGTAGGTGGTGTGGCCAAAGGTACTGCACACCCATAAGGTTGACTGCAGTTTGAGTCCCAATCTGGTAGCTTAATTTCACTTTCCTTCTCTGTCTTGCTACTGAGTGCATGTACCTTATAACAAACTAAAACACTGATAATAATAATGGAAAAAAATAACAAATTATTCTGAAAAAAAAGATTTAGGGATTTACTAGAAAACATGATGATCAGAGCTAATTATAATGTATTATATATTTGAAAAATGCTAAAAGAGTAGACTTTTTACATTCTTACCATAAGTAGATGTGGTGATGGATATGTTAATTAGTTTGGTTTAATTGTTCTACTAAATATGTGTGTGTGTATATACATATATATATATATATTTATATATATATAGAGACAGAAAGCAAGAAATCAACCCCTGGGGGGATGGCCACACGCAATCCCTTCTCCAATTCTCCTCTTGAGATGTTGGGCTTGCGCACACACACACACACACACACACACACACACACACAGACACACACACGCAGCATGATTTAAGTCACTGGGTCAGGGGCTCTAACCATGGTCAACTATCTCAGAGTCTAGCGACGTAATCTTTACACACCATCTGTTGGTCCTTGAATTTAAAATTTAAAAAATACGATGATGAAAACAGCCAGATTTACACCTTTTACTAATCTTAAATTCATTTTAAAATTTATTTTAGTTTTAATAATTAACATAGAAAAATGCATAAGAAACCTAGGAATGCTACAAAAGTCATGTTTAGATATCCTTGTTAATGTTATTAATAATCATGGAATGATACTAAACAGAATGCTTATTTAGTTCTAAGAAAACCATTGATTCCCTTCAGAGATACAGAAGATTAAGAGACAAGTCTTATTGTTGATTTGTTCATTTATTTGCTATTTTTTGAGTTACTGGGATGTGGAAAAGACCAAATGTGTTGTGAAAAACTGGATATATACCATTATATTGAGATCAGCCAGACGAGTTCAAGTAGCTTGAAATTTAATGACAGAGACTTGTGTCCAAATGTCAAGAAAAAAATGGCCATTAGATAATTGTGGTCACTACATATTGCTAAGATATGAAAATATAAGGTGTTAAATTTTTAGTAAAATACAGAGAAAAAGAATCTTTGTAAGCTGGAAGATACATGGGGTAATATACAATTTATGGTGTTCTTCGAAAAGTATGTAAAGAAAAGAGCTTGGCTGCAGAAAAAAATAATAAAATAAATTTTATAGTAAGAATGTATTCATTGGAGAGAGTAAGAGAAACAATCTGTTTGAGGAGTCACTTCCGATTTTCATTTAAAGAGAATTATAGAAAATTGAACTAGACTCCTGTAAAGCAAGTAAAATCGAACTTGATACTTTCTTTCCTTTTTTTTTTTTTTTTGAGAGGTTTTTTCCTTATTGGACACGTACGCTCTCCAGAAAGAGAGAGACAGAGAGATAGAAAGTGAGAAATCACCCTCCAGAGGGGATGGCCAAGCTGCAATCTCTTCTCCTCTATTCTCCTCTCAGGATCTTGGGCACGCACACACACGTGCCCGGCGTGAGTTTAAGCCACCAGGTCCGGGACTCAAACCATGGTGGACTACGTGGGAGTCCAGTGGCATAGCCATTACTCTGACTGCTGGCCCCAAACTTGATACTTTCTTGAGCAAATTTTTGTACATAGATAACCAGGATGTAACAAACTAACTACAGATATGCATATTAAAATGAACATATGAGAATCTATAGAAAATCACTTTAGTGGGTAAATTATAATATTATAATATCAAGAGGTGGAGGGAAAACAGACAGCATCATCAATTATTTTGAAGAAATTTATTTATTTGGGAACCAGCAGTTAGCGTAATGGCTATGTCGCTGGACTCCCACGTAGTCGACCACGGTTCATGTCCCGGACCCGGTGGCTTAGAACTCACGCCGGGTGCGTGTGCATGCGTGCCCAAGATCCTGAGAGGAGAATGGAGGAGAAGGGATTGCGGCGTGACCATCCCCCCTGGGGGTGATTTCTCGCTTTCTGTCTCTATGCCTCTCTCTGTCTGTCTGGTGAGCACACGCGCCCTACAGTGAAAATCTCTCCAAAAAAAAAGAAATTTATTTATTTGTCTAAGAAATGATAATATCGAATATATTATTTTGTGTCAACACAGGTTTAAAAAAACACAGTTCTGGGACCAGCAGTTAGCATAATGGCTATGTTGCTGAACTCTCATGTAGCCAACTGTGGTTTCAGTCCCGGACCAGTGGCTTAAACTCATGCCGGGTGCGTGTGCACGCGTGCTCAAGATCCGGAGAGGAGAATGGAGAAGGGATTGCGGCATGGCCATCCACTCAAGGGGGTGACTTCTCGCTTTCTATCTCTCTGTCTCTCTCTGTCTTTTTGGAGAGCGCACGTGCCCAATAGCAGAAACCTCTCCAAAATAAATAAATAAATAAATAAAAATAAACTTCAAAAAACAAACAAAAAACACAGTTTGGGACATAAATACCATATTGGCAGAGGTAAAACATTAAGTAATTTGGTCTCCTGCTTATTTTTTTCAGATGATCATAATTAATTTTAAATAAAAGGCTTATTTTATATCTTCTGATTAATGACTGAAAATTTACAAGCACAATATATTCCAAAAATATTTTTAAATTTATTAATTAAATTAATATTGATAAAAGTAAACAGAAAGGAGAAAAGGAGATCATACATACATGTGTTTTCTCCAGAAGTTTACATTAGTTGTAAGGATTTATGAGGCGTCTTTAACACCCTTTTACATAATTTT
Source organism: Tupaia belangeri chinensis (assembly GCF_000334495.1). Lineage (NCBI taxonomy): Eukaryota > Metazoa > Chordata > Mammalia > Scandentia > Tupaiidae > Tupaia > Tupaia belangeri. The sequence continues at coordinate 1,087,769 of NW_006199080.1, forward strand.
GAACAATGCCAAGTACATAAATTTGAACATGGGAAGGATACAATTTGATATATGTATAAAAAGAGAATGTGCTATTATCAAACTCTTTCAAAAACATCTGAAAATATTTTTTTGGCATAGGCTTTGTCCTTAATTACCTCATGGTACTTTTAGAAGAACTTTAAAAATATTAAATCCATTTAAGGTTTTGACCTGCACAGGTCTAATAGTAATAAAATCTATTAGTATTTTTAAAAGTTTATTACCAAATATTTATTCAGCTTGACAGATATTTCCTGGTCATAAAACAAATTGTATTGTAAATGCATATTTTCTTCTGTTGAACTGAATTTTAAATAATAATTATTCACTAAAAAACTAATTTTCCAGCTGACTTCCTTATACTACATTTTATAGCCTCTCATTGAATGCTATTTAACCATGTGTATTTGCAAAGCTAACTCAAACAGACCAAAAAAAAAAATCCTGTGTAAAGAAGATTGATATATAACTTTTAATTATAGTAAAATATCACAAAGACTAATAACAGCAAGCTTAAAGTAGAAACTAACCATGTTAAAGCATAGAATGAACTTTTAGAAAACTCATAGGAAATTATGGCCTTAAACAAAGAAATGACCTCATAGTCATATTGACAATTATTATTAGATTAAGAGTGTTGGTCCCTCAATATTTAGCTTGACTCAGAGGATGATTAGAGATAATTAACTTGGGAAACATTCAAATGCGGATTTAAAATTTGTTGCAGAAGGGTAATTTTCTTGGCCAGGTGTGATAATAGTTTAAATAATATAAAATAGATTTACAGAATTTTTCACCATTTTACTTATAATTACAATCATACTGAAATACTCATGACAGTGGAAATGCATAGATATTTACTAATGTAGTATGTTAAGATGTACTCAAATACATATTTGGATATGAAATATGAGTGAAGGAAGAACTTGCAACTATTTCACTGCTGTGCATGTATAAGATCATTTCATCATTTTGAGAGAATTAGACTTTTCTTTCTTAGCATTATTTTCTATTAAATATCTACACATCTTACCTAGAATAAGCCTATTTTCAAATAATAAAACATGTGCAGATACTATTTTTTATATGACTATTAAAAATGTAAAAGTCAACATTATATTTCCTGCATGTTGCAGCTTTCTGAGTGAATAATTTTCAACAATGTAGTTTTTTTTATTCACTTAAAAATCTGAGGTTATCGATTCAGGTCTAGTATAGTGCTTCAATGGCCCAATGTCTGCTCTCTATTTTTATAGGTTTGATTTATCTATGCTTTCTCTGTTATGCATAGTGTGTGTTAAAAATACAGCAAGGACCACGAGATATACTTTATTCTCACCACCACGTGGAAACTTTACAAAGATTGGCCACACGATAGGGCACAAAGCAAGACTTTACAGATTCAAAGGCACCGAAACTATATCCAGCATCTTCTCTGACCATGATGGAATTAACCTTGATATTAATTTCAGAAAAAAAAAATCCTCAAAAAAACACAAATACATGGAAACTAAATAAACTACTCTTGAATGACTTCCCAACTACTAAAGAAATAAAGACTGAAATCAAAAGATTCATGGAAGTCAATGACAATGAGGACATGAGTTTCTATAATGAGTTTCTACGCTTTTGCTGTCATAAGAGGGAAGTTCATAGCAATCAGTGCACATAAGAAGAAGGAAAGAAGGCAAATGGAATCACCTAACATCATGCCTGAGAGAACTGGAAAAGCACCAGCAAAAAAATCTAAAAAAACTCTTGGAGAAAAGAAATCATAAAGATTCAAGCAGAAATAAATAAAACAGACAATAAATGAACTATACAGAAAATAAATGAAAGTAAAAGCTGGTTCTTTGAAAAGATAAACAAAATCAACACAACACTACCTAGACTGATTAAGAAAAGAGAACGGAACCAGGTAAATAAAATTTGCAGTGAAGCAGGCAATATAACAACAGACATAGTAGAAATACCAAACATCATTAGAGGATACTATAAACAACTATATGCCAAGAAACAAGAAAACCTGGATGAAATGGACATATTCCTGAACACATATAATCTACCAAGTTTGAGTCAGGAGGACATAGAAAGTTGAATAGGTCCATAAGAAGCCATGAGATTGAATCAGTAATAAATAATCTCCCAACAAAAAAAAGCCCTGGTCCTGATGGCTTCACTTCTGAAGTATACAAAACTTTTAAAGGAGAGTGAACCCCCATTCTACTCAAGTTATTTCTAAAAATCCAAAAATATGGAACTCTCCCAAATTCATTCCCTGAAGCCTCCATCACCCTTATCTTTAAAACGAACAAAGACATGACAAGAAAGTGAAAATACAGACCAATATATCTTATGAATGTAGATGCAAAAATTCTCAACAAGATACTAGCAAATGATATTAAAAAACATATACAAAAGATTATACATCACAACCAGGTAGGCTTTATTTCAGGGATGCAAGGATGGTTCAACATACACAAAACCATAAACGTAATGCACCATATTAACAGGAAGAAATATAAAAATCATATGATCATATTAATTGATGCAGAAAAAGCACTTCATAAGATAGAACATCCCTTCATTATCAAGACTCTCAGCAAAATTGGTATAGAAAGGTCGTTCCTCAACACAATAAAAGCTATCTATGAAAATCACAAAGCTAACATCATCCTGAATGGGGAAAATATGAAAGCTTTTCCACTAAAAACTGGTGCAAGACCAGCGGATGGCATGGTGGTTAAGGTGCTGGACACTCCCCCACATGGCCAACCATGGTTCGAGTCCTAAACCTGATGGCTTGTTTTCTCACCTTCCCTCTGTGTGTGTGTGTGTGTGTGCGTGTGTGTGTGTGTGTGTGTGTGTGTCTGTGTATGTGCCTCTAGTCGAATTAAAATAAAATGAATGAATAAATAAAATTAAATAAATATTATTTTTGAAAAAAGAACTGGTGTGAGACAAGGATGCCTACTTTCTTCACTCCTTTTCTGTATAGTACTGGAAATCCTCACAAATGCAATCAGAAGGAGAATAAAATAAAAGGCATTCAAAGAGGAAACGCACACACACACATACACAGTAAAAGGTCACTGTTATTTTAAGCATCATTTCCTCAGTATAGACAAATAAATAAGAAAAAGATAAAGGACAAGGACAAAATGTATACATCCATACCTTTTCAATCAAAAATAAGTTATTACTGGTAGCATGTCCAGTAGTCTTCCATTTGCATGGCATTGGTTGACACCTGTGTTTAAAACAGAATCCATGTTTTATGAGAGACAAGTAGAGGCTAGGTTTTAAACAGTGGAATCTCCCTTTGTCCTTTCTTCTTATGAAATGCATCACTGTAATAATGATCACTGCAATTTCAAGCTTAGTAAGCATCTAAAGGGCTGGATACCACCTAGTTTTAATTAGATCACATTCTCATTATAGCCATAGTGGACACTGCACTTTTCCACTATAATTTTTCAATAGGATAGACTGAATTTTATGTAAGGTAGCACCAATTAAATTTTCAGACTTATTTTTGATAACTAATATAATAAATTATTCTAGTTGTTATGACAACCAAAATTATGCCCTATTTCATTTTTCCTTTTACTGATATTATGTGGAAAACATTTAGCAAATACATATATATATTTTTTTTTTTTGGAGAGGTTTTCGCTATAGAGTGCATGCGCTTGCCAGACAGACAGAGAGAGACATAGAGACAGAAAGCTAGAAGTCACCCCCCAGGGGAGATAACCATGCTGCAATCCCTTCTCCTCCATTCTCCTCTCGGGATCTTGAGCACGCACACACACGCGCCCGGCGTGTTTTAAGCCACCGGATCTGGGACACGAACTGCGGTCCACTACGTGGGAGTCCAGCGACATAGCCATTATGCTAACTGCTGGTTCCTGCAAATACATTTTTATCATGTACTGTGTCTTGGTGAGTTCAATCTGTTGCCTTACTACATTTTTTTTTTCTATTGAGGAACATACGCCTTTAAAACTTAAGTAAAAAGTATCTTTCAGTTACATCCTCCCTCAGAAATTATTTTAAAAATTGTTTTAAAAATTTTTCCAACAATTTTCTTTCTATATGTTAAGTACAAAGATTAAAGAAAAAACATTTTCTGCCCTTTTTTCTATAGCTTTTACATAAATTCAGCCTAAATGTACATTTATTATATTTTTTCTAATGAATTGGTCATTACTGTGATATTCCGGGAAATGCTATTGTTTAACTTCAAGAAAATGTCCATAACATTTTTTTTGCAGGATTCATTCATAATTTATACTTCCTTCTTAGGAAATCAACCTTTTGACTATAGTCCTAATGACTATATCCACCAAAACCTGAAATCCTGTTGTGATAATATCGCTCCCTCTTCCAGACACTCCTTAATTAGTTAATAAATTTAACATTGACTCAGAGGTATTTGCAGTGAGTAAAGGTATTAGTTTTTCAGTGGTCACAACACTGGAGATAAATACTGATGATGGTAGAGGAAAAACATGCTTCTTTTGGCTGCAGTTGCAAGATGCCTTGTTTTATTTGAAGGTCCTGTCCTAAGATATATGTCCTAGGATCTCATATATTTCAATATATTTACTTCTTTTACTGAATTATATCCCAATATCTATAGGCTTATTTTCATTAATTGGTTCACTTTTTAAATGTTACATGTGTATCTTTTGTTTCTCAATCCTGCCAATTATAAAATGATGAATCATAGTCTTCACTTCTTTACAAAATCTGAGACTTTGTCTAGAAAACTTTAATAGCCAGGGACCTGGATCAGCTATATCTGATTTTCCAAGTCATGATCTATTGTCTCCTAATAGTCCAAATGGGATTGTGTTAGAAATTTCAAATATCATCTAAAACATTGATTTGGAATCTTTGTGCCTTAAAATATGAGAAATATGGCTCTAGAAAATCCCTTCCCATTTGTGCTATGGGGGGGCCTCTTTCTCCTTCTAATTGATGTGGAGTAACATGCTAACACCTTCCATTTACAAATATGACATCACTCTTACTCATTTTTTTTCTGCTCTAGCTGAAAGCTGCTCTTAAAGAAGGATGTTCTAAAAGCCCACATGTTTAGCGTAATGCTGTCTTCCATGAACAACTGCCTGGAAATCTACCATTTTTTTTCTACTTTCATCATAAAGACTTCTAGTGAAGTAAAACTTCAATTAACAAATGGCAGGGCCAGCAGGTGGCAAAGCAGTTACATCACTGAATTCCCACATGATTGATGATGGTTCGAGTTCTCATCCAGGTGTCTTGAAACTGACACCTGGTATGTGTGTGCACTTATCCAAGGTTCTAAAAGGAGAATGGAGAAGGGATTATGATGTGGCCATTTTCCCTGGGGGCTGATTCTCACTTTTCCTCTCAGTGTCTCTGTTTCTGTCTCTCTCGTCTCTCTGGTGAGCATAATGCCCTAAGGGAAAAAACCTCTTGAAATAAAAGAAAATAAAACAAATGGCCTTTTAGAAAACCCTCTCAGGTAAATGTTTCTTTACATGAGCTGTCTCAGGTATTTCCCCAGACACATTTAAGAAAGTTATAAAATTAATAATTATAAAATTAGATAATTTTCTTTAAAACACAGCTTCTTGAGGGCAAACCAGTTTTGTGGTAGTTAGGGCTGCTGCAATCCAAATGGTCAACTGTGCAGCTGGAGGAGACCAACGGCTTGAGAAATATGCCAGATGCGTGTGTGTGCACGCATGCTCATAATCCCAAGAGGATAATGGAAAAGATAGGAATACGGTGTGGCTATTGGGGATGCTAGCACTCTCTCTCTGTCACTCTTTGGCAAGTGCATGTGCTCTCAAGCAAATTAAAAATAATTTGAAAATAAAAATGACTACTTTAGGTTTTTGAAGAGGAAGAATACTAAATACAAAAGCACAATCTGGTCCAGATATGCTTTTTAGTCAGCTAAAATTATTGCCTGCATTACTAAAGATGATAAAATTTAAAGAAGACCTTGACAGCATTTTGCTGTTTTAATTATTGTACTATTTTTTTTGTCAAATAAAGCTTGGAATGATATTAGCCAGTGGTCTAAGAAGATATATTTTATTGCTTAAAATGCAAAGCTATAAATTTCTGGGTTTAACCTTTTTCTTCTAAAAAAAAGGAATATTTTTTTCTTTATTTTTTAAAGAATTTTTATCATTTATTTAGTTATTTGCTATAAAGGTGCATATGCTCACCAGAGAGACTGAAAGAGACACAGAGACTGAAAGAGAGAAATAACCCTTCAGGGCTGATGGTCATGCTGCAATCCTTTCTCCTCCATTCTCTCTGGATTTTTGGCATATATGCACCCGTGCTGGACAAGAGATCTAAGCCTCCAGGTTCTGGACTTGCCTGCGGTTGACTACATGGGAGTCCAACGATGTAGCCATTATGCCATCCTCTGGTTCCAAAGAAGATTTTTGTATACCATAGGTTTTTACCTGATAGACTAAAACTTATTTTTTATTGAGTAATAATATTATAAAACTATTTTGAAGTCTTGAATCTAAATAATTATAATCTGTGAAAGCAAATAATATTAAAATAGATTACATTATTTTTATATTCTTCTTCTTTTTTTTATTTTATTTTTTGAAGAGGGTTTGCCTTAGGGTACCTGTGCTCACCAGAGAGGGAGAGAGAAAGAGAGTCAGTGAGAGGGAAAGTGAGCAATCACCACCCTCCCATGGTGGGGGGTTGTGGAGCTGACCACATCACAATTCTTTCTCCTCCATTCTCCTCCCAGGATCTTGCATGCAGTCACACTCCCAGTGTGATTTTCAAGTCACAGAGTATGAGACTCTAACTGTGGTCGGCCATGTGGGAGTCCAGAGATGTAACCACTATGCTATCCGCTGGCCCCATAGATTATATTATTCTTAAGTTAACATTTCTTCTTATCTTAGTTGATCAAAATTAAGTGGGTGATCCAATTATTTAGATCAATTTAAAGGACATACCAGAGAATGAGAATACAAAAGTGACATGTTTCCTATGCTCCATGAATTCACCTTCATATCTATATTGTGGGCTTCTCAATATTCCTGATAGTTTTTTTAGATGTGTTTACTAAATAATTAAAGAATGAATGATTTTCCCTAAAATACATCTGCATACATTAAAACACAGAAATATGCATTTATTATAGCTCACTTAGGAGGCCTATGTGTTCATCTCACTTCTCAACAGAAAATAAGGTAGGGTGATATTTTCTAGCCTGATGAAAATGGACTTATACTGGGCCCAAAAGAGACAGGTTTGTCATAGTTATATTCTATCTTAACAGAGAAGTAAATTCAGAACACTTTCATTCTCTACTTTAAAGTTGATGGCTTAGATTACTGAATATAAAACAATTTTTTTAAATCTTTACTTTATTAGAAAAAAAGCTTATTTTATCTTTATTTTCATTTAGTACTTAACATGGCTCACTGAGTATGACCAGTAGTATGCAAATTCAAGAAAGTAACTGAGATGGGAATGGACAAAAATATAATTAATATGTTAAAATCTGAGAATGTCAACAAGTTCAATATTTTAAATGATATCTGAAAGTGTGATCAAAATGGAATAGTTTAAAACACTGACAATGGGAATATTGAAATCATGAGTTGATCAAATATAATAAGAGGAGGGAACCAGCAGTTAGCGTAATGGCTATGTCGCTGGACTCCCCCATAGTCGACCGCGGTTCGTGTCTCAGACCCGGTGGCTTAAAACTCACGCCGGGCGCGTGTGCGTGCGTGCCCAAGATCCCGAGAGGAGAATGGAGGAGAAGGGATTGTGGTGTGACCATCCCCCCTGGGGGGTGATTTCTCGCTTTCTGTCTCTATGTCTCTCTCTGTCTGTCTGGCGAGCGCACGCGCCCTACAATGAAAATCTCTCAAAAAAAAAATAATAGTAAGAGGAACAGAAATATTACTGATGACTTGAAATCACTAAATTTGTAGAAGCTGATTGACTTTACAACCTTGACATATTGTTTTCATTACATTGAGAAGGAAACTGAGGATCATACTGGTTCAAAATATGTCCTTTCACATGTCTTGGAGCCCAGTAGGTTCAATTTAGAGGTTATATTGGAGTATTGGAGTAAGCCACTCATTTGAATTCTGTAATAGAGTAGCTATGAATATTGTAGAAAAAATAATTTCACATATAGAAGCTCAAACCACTCAGGCTAGGGATAGAAAGATGAAAAAGACTTTGCATAGTTCTGGAAGCATACAAAATTAATAGGAGACGACTAAAAATTGAATGCTTCTACGTCTAAGCTGAAGTAAAAATAGAGAACTAACAGTCCTCAACGTTTAGAAAAAGGAATAGTCCAGGGAAAATTACCTGTAGTTAAGTTTTCTCATCTCACGTGGATGAAATGTCCCGGGATCCTAAGGCAAAAATAAAAATATGAAATTTCTAACTAGAAATAATTAAGGAGGCTGAAGAAGTCTATGGAAAAAGATTAGTCACATGAAAAAAGACATGAGATCTTTAAGAAATAAAATAATATTCTGCAATATATGAATAAAAGAAAGATTTACAAATTTTGTACTTTTGTCTCAAGAGAGAATGACCATTTATAAATGGACTATTACTTTGAGTATTTTTTTCTATATAAATATGCTCAATAATATCCTTCCTTTTATCCTGTCAGTAAATTCATTCATTCTTATACATTTTAGAGTTGCAGTTATTCACATTAATAATATGATACTTTCCCTCTATTAATATAATTCTCAGATGGCATGGTGGTTAAGATGCTGGACTTCCACATGGCCGACAGTGGTTTAAGTCTCAGATCCCATGTCTTGAAACTGATGCCAGGCACATGGTCATGCATGTCCAAATTCCTGAAAGGAGAATGGAGGTGAAAGGATTGTGGCATTGACCGTCGTTTCTGGGGCATGATTTCTCACTTTCCCTCTCTCTTTGTTTCTCTGTCTCTCTACTGAGTACATGTGCTGAGCACATATATAAAAACCTATACAAAAATTGTTTGCCTATGGAATTCCATAATATGTACAACAGTTTTCTTCTGCACAGTTCATACTAGAATTATGGAAACAGAAAAGTCTGCTTTTAAAAACTGTGAGGAATTTGATAAAACAATTGACTATGCTTAGTTTATTAGATTTTATAAACTACATTAGAAGTGATGTATGCACTTAATCACTTTCACAGTAATCTATTGCAAAATTAAAAAACAGAAAATTTAATTTTCTGTATTTCCTGCTGGATCTATCAAACTAGTCTAAGACAATAAAAGGAGAACATTTACAGAAATTCTCATGATTGTAGCTATTATTGAAGTTAATGAAGTTCTTGGACCAATTAAAAAATATGTAATATATGTGAATATGTTATTTGTTGGTTTTCATAGAAAAAAATACTTTTAAAAATGGAGAAATATCTTAGTTAATACTAAGGACTAGAATTGGTTTTTGTTTTCTTTAAAATGAGTGAAAGGGACAATAAGTTTTTATCAAAACAAATTATTATAAAACTATTATTTATTGACATTTTCCATTACACTATTTTAATAGCAGAAATTTAATGTTTTATAGATATTTTCATTTGTTAAAACAATATCCTTGAAAGCAGAAGGTAAGAGTCTGTGGATTCCAAAGTAAAAATTGTCATTGTTAAGTTTGTGGAAAAAAAATTATGCTCATTAATAAAGGTTGTCAAGATCCCCTTATCTGTATAACCCAGACCATAGTTTTTTTCCCTAATAGGTATGTATTTTTGAATATTATGCTGACTGTCCTTCAAACAACTGACCACATTCTGGGTCATTTTCATTTTACTCCAAGCTTCTCCCCATAAATAACCCCCGAAAAAAAATCTATGGAATATGCTTTTTATTTCTTCAAGAAAGCAGTATGATATTTTTTTAAGTTATGGATTAAGAAAGCTGGGTCTAACAGGTGACATGGTGGTTAAGGTGCTGGCCTTCCACATAATTCACTCTAGTTCAAATCCTGAAACTGGCATCTTACTTTCTCACTTTCCCCCTCTCTCTCTCTGTCTCTCTCTGGTGAGTGAATATGCCCTATAGCAAATTAAATATAATAAAAAATAAATAAATGATATTAAATAAATAATTCTTTAAAAAGCAGAATTAAGAAAGCATTGTCTGATACATTGTGAAAAAAACATAATTAAAAAATAAGTAACTTTGAAACAACTTGAAACACAAACAATAAAGATTCTCAGAGTTATCCTGAATGCCTGTGTAAAAGGAAATCCTCAAAACTGCAGATAGATGGGAACCAGCAGTTAGCGTAATGGCTATGTCGCTGGACTCCCACGTAGTCGACCGCGGTTCGTGTCCCGGACCCGGTGGCTTAAATCTCACGCCGGGCGCGTGTGCGTGCGTGCCCAAGATCCCGAGAGGAGAATGGAGGAGAAGGGATTGCGGCGTGACCATCCCCCCTGGGGGGTGATTTCTCGCTTTCTGTCTCTATGTCTCTCTCTGTCTGTCTGGCGAGCGCACGCGCCCTACAGTGAAAATCTCTCCAAAAAAAAAAAAAAAAAAAAACAAAACTGCAGATAGACAGGAGAATTAAGTTTGAGAGATCTATTGTACAACATAGTAGCGATAGTTAAACACTATATATTGGACTGGACTTGCGGGAACTGTGTTCAGGTAGTGTAAATTCACTTTATAAAGTATTAGATAAAGAAAAAAAGAACAATGTATTTTAATCTTGAAATTAGCAAAGAGGATAAATTTTAAATGTTCTCATCACAAAAAATGGTAATACATATGTTAGCAGAACTGATCAAGCTATTTCACAATATATTCACCCTTTATCCCTGGGGAAAACAATACAAGACTTACACGTGGTGTCTGATACTGAGGATAGTGTCAAACACTTTTAGAGTTTATGTTTTTTCTTATACATATATATCCATACTGAGCTTTAATTTATAAATTAAGCACTGTAAGGAATTAACAATGATTTAAAAAATAGAACAATTATAACAATACACTATAATAAAAGTTATATGAACATAATCTTTCTTTCAGAATAGCTTATCGTACTGTATCACCCCTTTTGTTGAATATGGGCAACTATGGACAGCCAAATCACAATTAAGGTGAAGGACACTACTGTGTTTTAAAACCTCATGTTGAACATAATAAATACACACAGTATTATATGTCATTTAAATAAAATTTTAAATGAAAAGTGATATACAAGAACAAAAACAATTTCTTAAATATAATAGAAAGTAGAATTTACTCTTATGTGTCTCTATAATTCTCTTATATAGAGATTCTTCCATCATTTCTGTGTATACATAAATACATATAACACATACGCATGCATTTTTACAAATGTGTGTATGTCACATGTGGATACACACACACACACACACACACACATATCTAACACGGAAAAAATAACTATTTCAGGAACTTCAAAAAGACACAAATTTGTCATCAACAGCAGTGGAGAGGAACAGTGCAATGTTCCATGCTAGTGGACCCACATGGGAAATCCCTGTTTATCCCAAAGTCTGTGACATGAGCTAAGCGAGGCTCGGGATGAATTGTGCATGAAGACTCTGCATGAAGAGAGGGTATGCCTCTCTCTTTTAATCTTTCACAGAAGAAATAAATTAATCAATTAATTTGAAAAGAAAATGACAGAAGTTTTCACATAGGTAGAGAGACTATATCTTCAGGGAAAATGGCAGAAAGAATAACTAAAAATCCTGAAAATGATTACAATAATCACATTACAGGTAATGGCGTTGGTACTGCTAATAGGAGATTCTTATGAGAATTGTGGAATGAATCAAAAAAAAAAAAATACCTATGTTGTGTTTTGAGTACCTGGTTTTTAGCCTAGTGAAGAATTTACAGTTATAGGGTCTATAAAGTTAAATAAAAATTATGTTTTCCTGAATGTGAATTGCAGATAAAAAGTCATGATTTATTTTATTCTAAAATATGTGATCCATGTGAACTGAAAACCCAAGAAATGACGATAAACTCATTAATAACAAATAAGTCTGGAGTCAAGATTTTTACACTGTAAGCGATGTGTCATACTGAATGTGTTCCCTCCAAATGTGTATTTAGAAGCCTCAATGTTAAGGTGATGGTCTTCATACACAGGACTTTTGGCAAGTAATTAAATTTAGACAAAATCATCAGGGTAGGGTTCTCACAAAAAGATTAGTACTTTCTCTGCCAAGTGAGAATATAGTAAGAAGATGGTCATCTCCAAACCAGGAGGAGTTCTTACCAGGAACAGAAGCAGTTCTCACCTGATCTTGTACTTCCAGAACAGTGAGACATAAATTTCTGTTTCTTAAAGCACCCAGTTTATAGTATTATGCTATAGTAGCCCTAGTAGACTAAGCTGTCTACTGAAAGAAAGCTTGGTGAAGTGTCTACTTCTAGATATTGAACACAGGATATTTATGATTATTAGCCTATAATTGCTTTATAGCAGTCAATAAGATAAAAGGGACCAGCAAGTGACATGGTGATTAAGGTGCTAGACACTCCCACATTCCTGACTATGGTTTGAGTTCTGGACCTGACAGCTTGGTTTCTCACTTTCTCCCTCTCTCTCATTCTGTGTGTGTCTCTCTCTGGCCAAATTAAAAAATAAATGAATGAGTAAAAATTGAATTTAAAAAAATGAAAAGAAGGTAAAAATCAAAGACTATTGAAATTTTCTGAAAAGAATTCAGCAAATTGGCCAGCAGGTGGTATAGAAATTAAGGTGCTGGATCCCACATGGCTGACTATGTCTTTCAAGTACCAAACTGGGCAGCTTGAAAATCATGTGTGTGTGCCCAAAATCCTGAGAGGAGAATGGAGGAATAGGAATTGAGGTGTAACTATCTCCATTGGTGGGGATGATTTTTCACTTTTTCCTCTCTGTCTGTCTCCCTCCCAAGGTTGCATATGTTCTACGGCAAAATCTAAAAAAATAACTAAATAAAATAAAATAGAAAGAACTCAGTAGTAAACATAAAGGGGCCCTACCACTTCAAAAACTAAATAAAACAGAAATATAATCTCAATAGTGATTGACTATACAAAAAATATTTACAACTCATAAATCCATAATGAAGTACTACTAAGAATAGAAATATAGTACTTAAATACAAAATATTAAAAACCTTATTATTTTAAAAATAGTAAATAAAAGGGCCCAGCCCTGTAGCCTAGTGGTTAAGGGAATTGGATTCTACGTGACCAACAACAATTCAAATCTATGTCCTGTGGCTTAAAAACACATGGGACTCATGTGCATGTATGCTCCAAACCCAAACAGCATCAATGAAGAAGAAGAGATTATAGTGGGGTCCCCTACACTTTAATGGGAAGGAATCTTCTTTCTCTATTTTTATGTTTTTCTGTCTCTTTCAGAGGAGTGCACTCCCCTCTGTCAATTAAAAAAAAAGTAAGTAAAAGAAAAAAAAAATAAAGCATGTATCTCATGCTTCATTTATGACTTATACCTCTGGGTAACCATATTGATGATTAAGAAACTATCTTCTTATAAGAAGATAATTTCTTGCAACCTTTTATGAGTTAGTGATCAAGGAAATAATTATCAGTGGTTTCTAATATCACACACAGTAAAAAGAGACAGCCAGACACATTATGTGGAGGATGGGAATGCCACAATACCTTCTCTTCCATTCTTCTCCCAGAATTTTGGGCTTGCACACACACATGCCCTGCATGAGCTTGCATGAGTTTCAAGCCAACTGTGGATGGCCATGTGGGAGTACAACACCCTAATCACTAAGCCACTTGCTAATCCCAGTATTACTATAAATTTTGAGGCTTGGTGATTAATACATAAAAATGCATTATATTATTCTACCTGAAATTTGAAATTTACCATAGTAAATATCATTGGTTTAAAATTTACCATAATAAATGTAAAAATGAACAACAAAAATAATTCTAGAAACAATAACATTTCTACATAGTTAATTAGAACCCAGGCATTGTGAAATGTATATTTAGTGCCTTTCTTTTCTAATCTCTGTATAGTTGTTTTTATTTTAAAGTTATAGACTATAATAAATTAAGATATTACTTCATGGTATGTTAATTACATCAAGCTTAACAGTTAATAAGAATATATTAAGACCAATTTAAAAGTTAATATATTAGAAAATCTATGGAATTTTGGAGTAATCTAGTTCCCATGAAAAGCCTTCCAAAATGTTAGTGAGACTTGTTTCTACCTAGTAAGCCATACAGGACCCGAGGGTAAGGGTGAAAGTGGCTAGTTGGAAGGTTATTAGATAAAATGAAAGTAACAATTTTCCAATCAAGAGACACAGACTGTCTGAATGGCTTAAAAAACAGAAACCCTCTATCTGTTGCCTATAGGAAACCCACTTTATGAATAAAGACATACATAGACTAAAAGTGAAGGGTTGGGAAAATGTTTTCCTTGCAAATGGGAACCAAAAAAGAGCTGGAGTTGCAATACTAATTTCTGACAAAATAGGTTTTAAAACAAAAACTGTTTGAAGAGACAAAGAAGGGCACTATATTGTACTAAAAGGGTTAATCAATCAAGAAGATATAATGCTTATTAATATCTATCTGCCTAACACAGGAGCACCCAAATATATGAAGGAAAGACTGTTAGATCTAAAAGTGGAGATAGACTACAACACACTAATTTTGGAGACCTCAACACTGCACTGTCCCCTTGGGACAGATCATCTAGACAAAAAATAGATAAAGAGATAAAGAATCTAAATTATACCATAAATCAAATGGACTTAACACACATCTATAGAACTTTCCATCCAAAAACCATGAGATATATTTTTCTTACCCCCACATGGAACCTTCTCAAAGATTGACCACATCATAGGGCACGAAGCAATCCTCCACAGATTCAAAGGCATAGAAACTATATCCAACATCTTCTCCAACCATGATGGAATTAAACTTGAGTTTAATTGCAAGAAAAATCCTCAAAAATACTCAATTACATGGAAACTAAATAACCTACTCCTGAATGACTCCACAACTACTGAAGAAATAAACACTGAAATCAAAAGATTCATGGAAGCCAATAACAATGAGGAAATGAGTTTCCATAATCTTTGGGACACTGCTAACACAGTCGTAAGAGGGAAGTTCATAGCAATTCATGCACATAAGAGGAAGATGTAAAGAAAGCAAATGAATCACGTTAAAATCATACCTCAGAGAATTGGAAAAGCAACATTAAAAAAGACCTGAAAAACTCCAGGAGAAAGAAAATAATAAAGATATGAGCAGAAATAAATGAAATAGAAAATAAACAAACTATACAGGAGAGAACTGAAAGTAAAAGCTGGTTCTTTGAAAAGATAAATGAAATTGATACACCACTAGCGAGACTTATTAAGAAGAGAGAAAGGTACCAGGTGAAACAGACCTGCACTGAACTAGGCAAAATAACAACAGACAGAACATTATTAGAGGATACTATGAACATCTGTATGCCAAGAAACAAGTCAATCTGGATGAGAAGGACAAATTCCGGGGCACATATAATCTACAAAGATTAAGCCAGGAGGATATAGAAAGACTGAATAGGCACGTAACAAGCCAGGAGATTGAATCAGAAATAAATAAAAGAAAAGTCCTGGCTCTGATGGATTCATCTCCGAATTCTACAAAACTTTCAAAGAAGAGTTAAACCCCATTATGCTCAAGTTATTTCTAAAGATCCAAAAGGGTGAAACACTCACAAATTCATTCCATAAAGTCACCGTCACCCTTATCCTTAAAATAGATAAGGACAGGACAAGGAAGGAAAACTATAGACCAATATCCCTGATTAATATAGATGCAAAGATTCTCAAGAAGATACTAGCAAATTGTATCCAACAACTTTTAAAAAAGATTATGCATCATGAATAGGTAGGCTTTATTCCAGGAAAGCAAAGTTGGTTCAACATATGCAAAACCATAAATGTAATACACCTTTTTAACAGGAAGAAAGACAAAAACCATATGGTCATATCAATTGATGCAGAAAAAGCACTTGATAAGATACAACATCCTTTCATTATCAATACTCTCAGAAAAATTGGTATAGAAGTATCATTTCTCAACACAATAAAAGCCATCTATGGAAAACCCGTAGCGAACATCATCCTCAATGGAGAAAAGCTGAAAGCTTTTCCAAAAAAAAAGGATAGAAGACAAGGATGCCCACTTTCTTCACTCTTTTTCAATATAGTACTAGAAGTCCTTGCCAATACAATCAGAAAAGAGGAAAAACATAAAAGGCATTCGAATAGGAAAAGAAGAGGTGAAACGCTCTCTATTCGCAGATGACATGATTGTAATGATTGTATACATAGAAGACCCAATGGTTTCCATAAAAAAAATTTTGGAAGTAAAACATGAATACAGTAAAGTTGCAAGATACAAAATTAATATCCAGAAATTTATAGCATTTCTATATATGAACAACAGGCAGCCTGAAACAGAACTGAAAAAAAAGTTATTCCATTTACCAGAGCCACAAAAAGTATAAAATGCTTAGAGATAAATCTAACCAAAGAAGTTAAAGACCTCCACAAGGAAAACTAAGAGAAAATTAAAAAAAAATAAATTGAAAATGACACAAAGAAGTGGAGGGATATCCCATGTTCCTGGATTGGAAGAATTAATATAATCACAATGACAATTCTGCCTAAATCAATCTACATATTTAATGCAATGCCAATCAAAGTACCAGACACGTCCTTCACAGATCTAGGAAAGATGATCATAAAGTTTGTCTGGAATCATAAAAGACCCCGTATTGCTAAAGCAATTTTGCACAAGAAGAGTGGAATGAGTGGCATCTCATTTCTGACCCAAAAAATAAACTACAAAGCTGTGGTAATCAAAACAGCATAGTACTTGCACAGAACCAGACAGGAGGACCAATAGAACAGAATAGAGTTCCCAGAAATATTTTTTTCCACACTATTTATTTATTTTTTTTTGTATATACTTTCAATCATATTGTTTGACTTACAAAGAGACCATTTCGATATGTGCACATTTCTCCCCAGACCCTTTGATCAAAATATCTTTAACAGATTGAAACATACAGTCAACTGATTTTTGACAAGGGGTACCAGTCAATCCCATGGGAAAAGAAAAACCTCTTCAGCAAATGGTGGATATCCACTTGCAAAAAAATGAATCTAAGCTCCTACCTCTCTCTTATGACAAAAATCAAGTCAAGGTGGATCAAAGATCTAAATCTAAGACCTCAAACTATAAAACTGCTCCTGGAAAACACTGGGGAAACTCTGTGAGAAACGACATTAGGGAAGACAAAGACTTCTTAAAAACAAACAAACAAACCCAAAGCACAGTCGATAATCCCCAAAATAGACAAATGGGATTACATCAGACTAAAGTTTCTGCATGGCAAAAGACACAGTAATTTGTGCGAATAGACAGCTCTCAGAATGGGAAAATATTTTTGTAAACTGTGTCATATAAGGGACTCATAACCAGATTTCACAAGGAACTCAAGCAACTGTTCCAATAAAAGAGGATCAACCCTATTAAAAGATAGGAGAATGAGTTGAAAAACCCACTCTCTAAAGATGATATAGGAATAGCTAAAAGGCATATGAAAAAATGCTCAGCATCCCTCATTGTAAGGGAAATGCAGATCAAAACAATGAGATACCACCTAAACCCAGGCAGAATGACTAATATTAAAAATAACAAAAAATGATAAGTGCTGTCAGGGTTTTGGTGAAAGGGGAACTCTCTTACACAGCTGGAACTTACACAGCTGGAAAGGGGAACTCTTTTACAAAACTCTCTTAGTCCAGCCACTGTGGAAAACAATTTGGAGATTCCTCAAAAATCTACAAATAGAACTACCATATGATCAAGCAAACCCACTCCTTGCTATCTACCCAAAGGATAGAATACTTCATCAGAAAAGTGCTTGGACATTGATGTTTATTGCTGCACTATTCACAATTGCTAAGTCATGGAACCAACCCAAATGCCCATGAGTAGATGAATGGATAGATAAACTGTGGCACATATATTCAATAGAATACTATTCAGCCATAAAAAGGCAACAAAACCCTGGCTTTTGACAGGAAGTGGATGAATGTGGAAGATTTACTGCTGAGTGAAGGAAGCCAGGTCTTGAAGGAGAGGCATTGTATTTACTCACTTAATATATACTGAGTGTCCACACTCTTTAACTGAAACTAATTGACTAAAGGATATAGAAACACAGTATATAGATGTAAATACCAGATACAGTGTGTGAAAGAGGAGGGTCTGAGGAAGGACATTTAGAAGAAAAATAGGGAGGCAAAGCATTAACGGCACAAAGAAATGTGGTATTATCTGTTGAAGATATTTTGTAGTTTTATCAACTGTACTAGAGAGAAATGTTCACCTATTGAAAAACCCATTTTGTAAGCCAAATAATCATGTGATTGAATGTATAGAGGAAAATGAAATGAAAAAAAAAAAAAAGAAAAAACCCTCCAATTACTGGGATTTTGAATGTACATTAAAGGTATATGCATTGATTAGAAAAAAAATCAAAAAGTAAAAACTTTATGATATCAAGTCTTCCTGTCCATAAACATGGTATCTCTTTATGTTTATCTAATTCTCTTTCATCTCTGTCAAAGCTTTTCATGATTTTCTGTGTACAGGTCTTGCAAATATTTGTTAAAGTTTTCCCTAGGAGTTTAATTTTTTATAGTCTAATAAATGATATCTCTTTTTGGTAAAAAAAAAATCAAATATAAAATTTGCTTAGAACACAAATATCTAAACATCTCTGTCCGATTTTTATTTTTGTGTCAATTTTCATTTTAAACCAATTCTTTGTACAATATTTGTATTTGTAAAATAATTCTTGACTTTACCATATTCTCTCAAAGAGCAGTTGCCTTGATTTTTTTATAATTTCACAAATAAAGAAGTTACACTCTGTGGTCATTTCAAAAACTTCCAGTGTTATGTTTATTATGCAATATTATTTTCTTCAATCATTCTGGACATAGATATGGTAAAGTTTAAAGGTAATAGAATTATAAAAATTTATGTAAAGTTTTTGTATTGGTTATTGGGACTCATTTGTACTTTTGAAACCATTAGGAATGCATCATTTTTCTTCTATAGGAAAAGCTCATTACCAGATCTTTATAGAAAAAGAGAAGCCAAAGAATTAATTAAATAGTCTACTTGTAAATCCAATGAGTTATTACTTCAATCTAGTTAAGAATATTAAATCTGACTGTCTTTAGGATTACTGCAGTAATATGCATGATATATTATTTGGCCACTTTATTGAACATCTTATCTTTTAGAGGATGAAATAAAAATCATTTTAATTTATTTGTAAGGCTATATTAAAGCAAGATCTGCATAAAATTATGTAGAAATTGAAGTGCTTAATTTTAGCCTTGTCAAACAACCACAGAAAATGTAACAATTTTATGATGAAATACTATTAGAGAATGATAAATATGTGACATTGTCAAAATTCAATTTGACCAAACAAATAAGGCATACATATGTTAGATAAACATAAATACTAATCAATGTATGATACTAAAATATTGAACCTCTTTCTCTTAATATATGCATGTTGGTGTGTGTTTTGAGAGGTTCTTTTCTCCTCCAAAGGGTGGGTTTAACAGAGACACAGGAGTTGGAAAAAGAGCTGAGGCACTAATGTCAAGTTCTTTATTGACTGAGTTTAGTGGGAGCTCATAGAGTTCTTAGTAGGCTCACAATGCCCATACAGTGCTTACAAGCACTTCCTCCCTCTGGGATCTTGTAACATGAAGGAGAATGCTCACAGAGCGCTATCCTTCCTCTTGGAGCTCATAGTGCATGGAGCTGAGCTGCGCTGAGCCAAGAATAACCAAGCCAAGGCCATCAGGACTTAACAGCCTGAACCAAGATCAAGTTAAGCAAGGATAGCTAGCAGGGAAGAGCTGGGTGACCAGTTGCTTCTTTCTCTTAAAGGTACTACAGACAATCGTGGCTCATTGCTAAAACCACACTGTTACACATGAACATGCATGTTATAATAGCATAAAACAGTAGTCGTAACTACATAACAAGCACTCAAGTCCAGTACATCTAATAACATAAGTTTACCTTGTGGCCTTCAAACATGATAAGACGGAGGTGAGGGAGCCACACTAAACCATCCTGACCCCATTTCCAATACAGTATGATAACAAATTCAGTAGTTAAAATACTGAAAGTTTCTTGAGTTTCAAATATATTTTAAAATTAAATAATTACTCAAAAGTTCCAGTGAGTAAATATGTATTTCTGATATTAATAAAGACTAAAATTATTTACTTTTCTAAGATTATGATCAGATGTGAAAAATCAAATGTCTCTGCTACTTTATATTTAATTATGTTTCAGTAGTATGCAAAATAAATATTTTCTTAAAAATACAAAAATTCCTTGGAAGACCAAGAAATAAATTTATAAAAATAACTACAAATCTTTTGAAGTCTCTTTCTAGTTTATACAGATATATATTTCAAAACCTATTTCAAATATCAAAATTAGCATCTACTGTGGAATATTAAAGTTTATCAAACATTGGATTCAATTCACATTTAATGGTGTATGAGGTACAATATTCCAGAATGAATGGTTTTTTTGAAATATGTTTTTAAAATTTTATTCAGAGTAATGTTAATTTCATAGCTAGCTTTCTAAGTAGGCAAGAGAACTTCTATTTTCTCATTTTAGAATAATAAATAACATGATATCTACCCAAAGTTTCCACCATAAACTTTTTTTTTTTAATTACATCACCAAAATATACACAAGTTAAAAGTCTGAAGGAGCTGGAAAGTGCCTCAGTGGTAACAATGTTCTGTGAAGCTAGCACATGTTTTAGGATTCTGGGTTCTACAAAAAGAAAAATACCAACCAATTTAATTGAGTGGAATTTTAATTCAGCACATCTTAAGAAAAACTTAAGAGGCTTTTGCCTTAGGGTATGTGCACTCACTGACGAGAGAGACAGATGCAATGAGAGAGAAAGTGAGAAAACCACCCTTGGGTGGTAAGGGAATGGCCATGCTGCAATCCCTTCATTTCATTCTCTTCCTGGGATCTTGGACATGCACTTACATGTTCCTAGCATGATTTTCAAATCACCAGGTCTGGGACCTGAACTGTGATTGGTCATGTGGGATTCCAGCAACATAACTGCCACACACTGTCTGCTAGTCCCTAATTGAGCAAATTCTATCATGATCTCAGGACTTCTGGACAATTCCACGTAGCCCCATGGTCACATGGTATTTAAATTTCAGAAAAGAAAAGTGACATGAACAGGAAAGTGACATGCAAAAGCAACAGTGAATGAATGAGGCAGAGAAACAATTTGGGTTGGTTACACTCTGAAGTTTGTCTTCACTGACACACTGTTTTAAAGGAGAGATCCTGTGATTGAAGCCTAGCTGCTATGATTGACTGTAACCCAGCAAGAAAAAAAAAAAAAAAAAAAATGAGGACTGTGTTTGTTATGGAAGCCAATCAGGAGTGTGGAGGCTTTTTCAATAGCTTTTTCACAGTTCTCAGATAGAGAAATCCTTGAGTACTCTGGGCACATGTGTGACCGTGACCTGACCACAGGAGAAGCTAGGAGTAGGTTGCAGTGTTGGGTACTGTCGGGTTACTATTTCTCTTCCTCTTTCTCTCTCTTTTGTGCATAAAAGGAATACTTTTAAAATATTTACCAATAAATCATGATGCAGAAAAATAACTATCAAAAATATTCCTATCCAAAGCAAAAATAGTTTCATTGAAATAAACTATTACAGTACTTGTTTATTTAATATCATTTATTTTACTACTATTTTTATAATTAGCACCATTAATATTTTTACTATTACACTGCTCTGACTATGCTGAAGTAGAAGTTCATTACTGTACTTCAAGCTTTAACCTTGAATATTTTGCAAAAAAATGGAAAATGTTCTCTGGAATCAGTAAATTGCAGCATCAATTACTTAGCACTATGATGCTGTTGACTAGTGCAATTGGCAGACTAAAGATCAACTTTCATGCTTCCTGTCTTTGGTTGTTTATGCTTTTATGTTTTGAGAGATTTTTTTCTGTAGGGCATATGTACTTGCTGGAGAGATAGAGACAGACAGAAAGTGAGAAAGAACCCTCCAGGGAAGAGGGCAACAGCACAATTCCTTCCCTTCCATTCTCCTCTCTGGATTTTAGGCATGCATGCACATGCATCCAATGCAAGTTTTAAGTGCCCAGGTCTGGAGCTCCCCACTTAATATATACCGAATGTCTGCACTCTATGATTGAAACTGATTGACTAAAGGTTGTACAAACACAAGCGATGGATGTGAATGCCAGATGTGGTGTGTGTGGAGGAGGGGGGCCTGGGAAGGACATTTGGAGGAGGGATATGTAGACAAGAGCATTGATGGGATCGGGAGGTGTCGTGTTATCGGTTGAGGATATTTTGATCAACTGGACTGGGGAGAAATGTTCACATATTGAAATGTTCACTTTGTAAGCTAAATAATGTGATTGAATGTATATTAAAAAATTTAAAATAAAAAATAAAGTTAAGTAAAATAATTCTTAAAATAAATAAAATAAAATTTAAAAATTCTTAAAAAAAAGAAAGAAAGAAAATCTTTGTTGTACCAAAGTCTCCAGGTGATTGTTATGACCCTAGAGTTCAAAAATCAAGTTAATGCACTTACATTTAACTAGACAAAGAGAAAATCAGCAAAACCTGTGAGAAACATCAAGTCTTTCTCTTAGTTTTCATAATCTAGAGATCTAGAGATAATTATGATGATGTTTGCATTTATGAATAAAAATCAATGAAACTAAATAAAATGTAGTAGGATAAAGGGAAGGTTGGGAAGAAGGAACCTGAAAAGGAAAAGCAGAGATAAACGTGATCTAAAACTAATGATAATGAGCAAACAGAGACCAGCAGAAGGTGGAATGGGTACATTGCTGGAGTCGCATGTAACTGTGACAACTGCCGTCTGAGTCCCAGACCCAGAAGCTTGAAACTCATGCCAGGCACGTGGGCATGCATGCCCAAAATCCCAAGAGGAGAATGGAGGAGAAAAGATAGCAGAATATCCATCTCCCTGGGGCCTGACTTCTGGCTTTCTGTCTCTGTATCTCTTCAGCAAACATCTCTCTCTCCTAAAAAAAAGGAGCAAACATATACATCTGTATGTATGTACACACTCATATATGATTGGAAAAATCACTGTTTCAAGAGTCACTACAGCAAGAAAACAGCAATTAACTACTGAGCAAATTATTTCAACTATTTTCAATTGTTTCCACCCCATACCTTCCCAGATAAAAGAATAGAAAGAATAAAACATTACCATATAGACAAAAGTTAAAATACATTACAAAAATAAATTCTGTAAAAGGAAGGCCTATGAACCTATCTTTAAAGATCAATAATCTGAAATAAAATTACCTAGAAAAATTCTCAAGCACTACCATAGAAAAAGGCCAGGACAACATTACATACTTAAGTAAATTAATTAGAATAAAATCTATAGAGTTATCAAAAATATGACATAACAGATAAATACAAAAAGATAATAGGATTGAGACCAGCAGGTGGCATGGTGGTTAAGGCACTGGACACTCCCACATGGCCAGTTGGGGTTCGAGTCCTGGACCTGGTGGCTTGCTTTCTCACTTTCTCTCTCTCTCTCACTCTCACCCTCTGTCTCTCTCTGGTCAAATTAAAAAATCAATGAATGAATAAATAAAAATAAAATAAATAATTATTAAAAAAAAGATAATAGGACTGAACAGAGAACTACAAATACATGCAGTATATGTATGGGCACATATATCTGTATATTAATGAACAAAAAAAACCTGACATGGCACAAAGCCAGTCTGATAATCTTCAAACCGTTTAAAAGAAATAAAGGAAAAATAAAATACAATTATTCTAAGTAGAAGAACCATAACAGATTAGGTTAAAAAGACAGCAGAGCCACTTCATACTTGAGCATGCCCAAATCTTGAGAGAAAACACAAATGAAGGAGCGCTTTCCCCCACTCTCTCTCTTAGACGTTTGCTACTATCAGCTGTCTCCCCTTGCTTGCTAATAGTCTCTCTTCCCAGGAGTGATTTCTTCCCAAACTATTTTTTAACTGTAATTATCATTGTCAACAATAGCCTTTTTGGACTAGTGGGTGGCATGTAGGTTAAGGCTGATAGATAGCACATGGCAGATTCTGTGGTTCGAGTCCCAAATCCAACAGCTTGAAAAACACCCAAGATATGTGTGTGTGCATGTGCAAAAATCCCGAGAGGAGACTGGAGGAGAAAGGTTTGTGGCCCCCCCAGGGGATGTTTCTCACAGAGACTCCTTGTTTCACTCTTCCGCAAGCACATATACAAAAATTTACAGCAAAAATCTCACAGGAAAATAAAAGCAATACCTTCTATTGCTAGATCAAATGATTGCTTTTCAGGAAGCAAGTCATCTGATTTATTATCGATAGGGCATTTTTTTCTTTGGGACTTTTTTATTTTTTTAAAGAGGTTTTTGCTATATGGTGTGTGAGCTTTCAAGAAAGGCAGAGAGACAGAGAGATAGAAAGTAGAAAATCACCCCCTAGGGGGGATGGCCATGCCACAATCCCTTCTCCATTCTCACAAGAACATGCACCTGGCGTGAGTTTAAGCCACCGGGTCCAGGACTCAAACCGTGATCTCTGCTACATGGAAGTCCAGCAACATAGCCATTATGCCAGTTGCTGGTCCCTGGAACTACTTTTTTTTGATATGACAAAATAATACTCCCTGACACTGCTCTTTTATTTTTTCTCCTTTCTTATATTATTTAACCCTAAATCTAACAATTGGCATGTTCATAGTTATTGTTCCAGGATCCATTACATACATTTCTACATTTCTCTATTGAATTTCACCCAGACTTTATTGTTTCTATACCAACTGTAACAAGTGCTAATATGTCCCAAACCTCTCCTTGTGACCATGACAGTTTATCAGGAATGAAGACCAGTATATGAAACTAACCACTTGACAATTTCATATAGATGCTTTGGGAATTTCTTTTCTTTCCCTTTTCTAGCATTTAATAGAAAACTGTGTGTGTGTGTGTGTGTGTGTGTGTGTGTGTGTGTGTGTGTGTGCGTGCGCGCCTCTAGAATAGAATTTAAAGGAAGTCTAGAAAATCAAGCTCTATTCCACGGAACTGAGAAGTATTACTCTGTCCGTGCACTTTGAACAGGAATATTTATTTTCACATTAGTTATTTTTATAGCTGATACCTGTAAAACCAATTTCAAATGAGTTATTTGAAAATTAATGTAAAAAAATGCACAGATAGTCTATGAAATAAAAAATGCATTTTTACTTTTACTTTTACCTGTGGCAATTGTGAAGTTAAAGTAAAGCACAATCTTACAATGTATAACCAAAGAAAAGCAAGTTTTGTAAGAGTCACAGATTTTTAAAAAGGCCAGAGGCAGGACAAAAGCCTGAGAGAAGGACCCAGGAGAAAGAAAATGAGAATAAAAAAAGACATTTGCCAAAATGAACAGGTTTCTTCTGGCACTGATTTTTAAGCCATAGCTTGAATCCATTAAATAAATATAAAAGGTGTACAATAGATACATTGATTAAGAAATGTGTGGCTCTCTACAGAAGATAATTCTGTTATCATTTTTTAAATGATATATCTCATCATTAAAAAAAATAGAATGTGCCACTTGGGTTTTACATTAATAACTAGGAATTGATCCCTGACACTGGGCAAAGAATGAAGAACCTTTAGAAGAAGAACATGTTTTCATATATTACATGCATATGTTGAAAAACCACATTGTGTCAGGATCAGCAGATGGCGTAGTGGTTACATTGCTGGACTCCCACTTAGTTGACTACAGTTCGAGTCCTGAACCCTGCAACTTAAAACTCACTCCAGGCATGTGTATGTGTGTATAATACCCTGAGAAGAGAAGGGAGGAGAAGGGATAGTGCCACAGCCATGCTCCCTAGGGGGGTGATTTTTTGCTTTCTATCTCTTTGTTTCTCTCTGGCAAGCACACACAACCTAAAGCAAAAGTCTCTACACACACACAAAAAAAAAAAAAAAAAAAAAAAAAGAAAAATCATATTGAAACCATATTGTCTGCTATGGGGATGTACAATGGTGGAAACTAAAATAAAACCAATGACTATGTAGGGCTTTTGAATCATAAATTCATTTGGAAACCTCTCAAAAAGTCTCTGATAATACTAGAGTAATTGCATAGGTAAAACACAGTTAAGTACTCTGAAAGCTTTCTAAATTTGAAAATACATGCTTTATAATGGTACATGCATAATAAACCCAAATTTAAATATTTTAATATAGCTAAAAATAACTTAGTAGAGTCACAAATAAATGTAATTCACCTTTTCCTGTTTTTCTCAAATGCAGAGTTTGAAAGCTCCATGGTGTGGCTTATCTGAAAACAACATGCACACAAACTTACAAAGACTAAAGAAAATCTAAATTACTAGGCTATATAAAAATTTGGATTTTTCTCTTATCTAAAGTAAAAAGCATGTATGTGGTCCCATTGTCCTTTTTAATCTGAGGGAATACAATCTTGTGTCCAACTGGAGAAAAAGACTCAAACGTTAAAAGAGAAATTCCAAGAGCAAACTGTGTGTCCATTTTTATTTCCCATATACAAACTATATATCATAACTATGGGCATGTAAATTTAAGGTATCACAAAAAGATATGTGAGAAAACAGAATTGACAACTTTGTTACATTTTAGTCTATGAAATTTTGACATTTTGACCACTAGCATTTTCTATGACTCTCATTACTTATCAATGTGATTAATCAGAATTTGCTGAGAAGATCATCAAAAATATGACTATATTTTTAAGTCAGAAAGAAAAAATTCCTTTGGGTTAAAATTCTTTAATTTTTAGTACTTTAATGCTTATTTTAATACAATATTAACCCAAGCTAGAATCAGACACTATGGTCACTGATGGTAAAATGTTGTATACTGGATGACTTAATAAGCTAAAAGCTAAAAAATTTTTTGATCTGAATGTCAACAGCAGATACTTCTCTCTAAAACCTAAAAACTGGGCCAAAAGTTGTTATGATATAGTTAAGGCACTGGATCCCACATGGCAGACCATGGTTTGCATCCCCACCTTCTCTGTCTCTCTCTCTCTCTGTTTCTCTCTCTTTCTCTGGTGACCATGTGTGCCCTATAGAAAATTTAACAGCCTAGTGGTTAAAAGAGCTGGATTCCACACGGTCAACCATAGTTTGAATGACAGCCAAAACATCTTGAAAAACACAGCAGTCACAAGTGCATGCCAAAATCCCAGAAAGATAGAGAAATGGAAGACCAGGGATTTCAGCATAACCAAACCCCATCAGTGAAAGTGAATTCTTTTCCTCTCACTCTGGTAAGGAAACATGCCCTCTGGAAATTAAAAAAAAAAAAACACTTAATTTTATTTATCATTATTATTATTTTTTAATTTGCTATAGGGCACATGTGCTCACCAAAAAGAAACAAAGAGGAAAAGTAAAAAAGCAAGCTGCCAGGTCTGGGACTTGAACTGTGGTCAGTCCAGTGCCCTATCCACCACACCACTTGCTGGCCCCTGCCCTCTGGAAATTTAAAAAATAAGAAAATGGAACTAAAATGTGAACTAATTTTGGAAAAACAATATTTAAAATCCATACATAGATTATAATTGATTCTTATATATCATGAAAGTGTCAGCCTTGGCTAACTCCTGGTTCTGTGTGAGCGAAGAACACTGTTCTCTCTGATATTCTCGTAATTCATTCCCCTTCTTTGGGAAATTTCCTTACAGAGAGGTGCTGATTAGTCCACTTCTGAGTAAAGTGACCCTCGACAGATATTTCCAGTGCTGCTTCTACCCAGCATTCTCCCTTTTTGCAGTGTTTCATCCAACAGATTCTAGCCTCCATGATTCCACTGATAGGCA
The DNA here is from genome assembly GCF_000334495.1 of Tupaia belangeri chinensis. Taxonomy (NCBI): domain Eukaryota; kingdom Metazoa; phylum Chordata; class Mammalia; order Scandentia; family Tupaiidae; genus Tupaia; species Tupaia belangeri. The sequence continues at coordinate 1,115,889 of NW_006199080.1, forward strand.
GTCTACTTTCTTTAATTCATAGAGACTACTGTTATGCTTGAGTTCCCCTTGCCTGTGCAACCTAGCAACCTACTCCAGACAGTAGGCTTGGGCAATAGTAAAGGGTCATATTCTTTGTTTCCTGTATCTCAGAGATCATTATTTGTATTCTGATATCTATTATTTGAAAGATTTTTTAAAAAGTTTAAATGCCCAGTTTTTACTTATTTTAGGTGGGAAAGGTATATATATGATCACTTTTGTACTACCTTGTCTGAAATCAAAATTTGATCTTATGGAATCCTGCTCCTTAGGTGTCTACCCCAGTCTTCAGTTGAGGCCTTGCAGAATGGCTTCTCCTTTGCAGAACACTCTCTTCTCTGTTACTCTATGATCACATTATAAGCACTGAAGCCATCCTCAGTCTTAGCTCAGCAACAGAGGTCCCTCTCCCTGGATTGTGATAGTAAAATGCTCTTTGGAGAAACACCAGGTTAATGGGGGGTGATGACAGGTTTATCATGAGTCTCACCTGATAGGTATTCTCCTCTTGAGGCTCACAGTTCCCAACATATGCAATGCCTAGAACATTCAATTTCCATATTTCAAATGACTTTATAGTTGGTTTTAGCAGGAGGACAAATTCAGTAAAATTACTTTGATACACATAGACAGAATAAATGTCTCATTTCCACACCTTCTCCCATAAAGCCTCTCTTTAATTGACTTCCAAATGCTATTATTTTTCTTGCTTCTTTCTTACCACATTTACTGTGCCAAATCAGTATCAACATTTTATGAGAGCTCCTTAATAGTTTGCCACTTAAAAATTCTGACATATCCCAGGGCTTAAAATCGATATGTTTTCCATTCTGTGTATATGCAATCCTCGGGTGACTTAACTCAGTTCAACTTGTGTTCATATACCTATGTCAGACTTCTAAATTTTATTCTTGTAAATGCATCTGTGTACTTGAATCTTCCAATTGACTATCTAATTAACATGCAAATATTGTAAATCAAAAACAGATTTTCTAATGTTTTCCATTTATTGCTAACCAACCTAAGAAACAAACACAAAAAAAAACAAAACACTCACAACTAAGCAGTTCTACTATTACCATCCATCTTTGCCCAAACTTTCCCGTATGTCTCACCCAGATTATTACATAGCTTTTTAAAGTAGTTTTCCTGCTCCTACTCTCTACAAACTGTAATTAAAATTAGTATATTTTAAATTTGACTTTATATTCTTAAAAGTACATGGCAAATTTTGTCAGTCATCTCCATGAACTCTTAATAATGGCTGCCCATCTCACTAAAACTAAAATCCAAATTGGACTTTTCTTTTCATCATAAAACTTGTCATGTCTTAGACCATTAATTCCTCTACTGGCACTTACTTTTTCCATTCAGTTATAGCAACACTGGAGTATTTGCTTTTCCTGAGAAAGAACAAAGATGAGGTCTTTGTTTTTTCCTGTGCCATAAATGCTTCTTATGTATTGGGTTGTTGGGAAAGTCATGACACATTTTTGCATAGAAAAACATAAAAAAGTCATGACTTTTCTGAAGACCTAATAAATATCAGATAGACTGTGCCCTCAGTCATTCATATGAATGCTCAAATTTTAACTGTTCAACAAGTACTTTCTCAGATACAGTATATAAACATTTCCTAAGACTATCCCACATCTTGGGCAGAAAATGGGATTGTGGTTAAGGCAGTTAGATTACATATGGTCAAAAAATACACCAGGTCCATGTGTGTGCATGCCCCAAACCCCAAAAGAAGAAAAGACTAGAGAAGGGATTGTGGCATGGCCATCCCCATTGAGGGATGGTTTCTCACTTTCCATCTCTCTGACTCTGTCTCTGGAAACTACATGTGCCTATAGTAAAAACAAACCAACACAAACAAAAAATCCCACATCTTATTTATCATGCAAAATTTTTACAATGAAACTGTATTTCAATTTCCAGATTAATGTGTCTTTTTATTATTTAGGATTCTCTACTAATTGTAATGGTAGATTTATAAAGGCAAATACTTTGTCTATGATATCTACTGATATATTCCCAGAACTCTAGACACGTCCTTGCATATGGTAGGTACTTCATAAATAATACTGAATGAATGAATGGATGGGTAAATGAAAAGTGATTATTTCATTCCACAAAATGGTTAAAACAACCATTGGTTTTACTGTAATAATTTCATGGGTTGTTTTCCATGAGAATAAATATAGATAAGTAAGCAAGTGAATAGACATACATACCAGGAAAATACATATAATCAATGATAAACATTAAATGTATAGTAATTATATATGTATTCTGAAATACCTTTTACAAATGTTTTAGTGTCTAAATATAGCAGCACTTTGTGAGTCAACAAATGTTCACTGAGATTCCACTGTATTTCAGTAAATACTTTGGTTGCTGTGAATACAGTGTATGGCATAATCGAATCCTTGACCTCTAGGAGAGTACTTACTAGCTTATTGAAAAGACAGGCAAAGAGTAATAAAGATATCTGTAGATAGCAACTGGTATTATAAAAATTGCAAGCTGGCACTATGAAAGAAATTAATTGGGATTTAGCTGTAATGACTAGTTAAATGTTCTTATGAAGTGACTTTTGGATTTAAACTGCATGACAAAAGAGGAAACGACTGTTTGGAGCTACGAGGTACATAATTCTGAGTGGAAGGAAGTTTCTGCAAAGACTCTAAAACTAAGATGATGTTAGGGTGTCAAGGGAAATGAAAGAAGGCCAGGGGTTCAGAATGCCAGTAATGGATATGGAACAGCTAGGACAGATGTAGTCGGAGATCTAGGCCAGGTCATGTAGTACTTGCTGTGACATGGTGACATGTGTGAATTTTACTCTAATTGCAATGGGAAGTGATTGGACTATTTCATAAGGAGAAATTATGTTATTTGGTTCATGATTTAGAAATCTCACCAGACTGTTATCTAGAAGAGGGATTATAAAACAGGGAAAAATACAGACAGATCAACCAATTAAGAGACTGTTACAGTAATCCAGGCAAATAACTCAGACCAAGGGGAGAAGGAAAGATGAATTTAGATAATATGGCATGTGGAGAGAAACAACTTTCTGCTGATTATTTTGGAAGCATAGGAGGAAAACAGGGGGGGAAAGAATGACTCCTTCATCTTTGCACAGCATTTTTTGAGATGATACTGAGATGGGATGTGATCATCAGTTTGGCATGAATTTGGTGAGGTTAAATATATGTTTTTGTTTGTTTGTATTTTTAGTTTGCTATAGGATGCATGTACTTGCCAGAGAGATACAGAAAGGGAGAGAGAGAGGGAAATTAAGAAATCAGTACTGGGGGAATGGCCATGATGCAATCCACTATCCTCCATCCTTCTCTCAGGATTTTGGGCACACACACACACAAACACAAACTCCAAGAGTGATTTTTCACCCACCAGGTCTGGAAATCAAACCATGTAGTCAGCCATATGGGATCCAGTCACCATAATGTCCACACCACCTGTTGGCCCTATTTTTTGATTTTTATAGGCCTAGTTTAAAATTTGAGATACATATTAAATATCTGTATACAGATGCAAATACATGGTAGACTATAGTGATGAGGGTTAGGCTATAAATTCAAGCCATCAGTATAAATAAGGCTTTCAAAGACAATGAACTGAGTAAAATCATGGGAGAAAAGGATGGAGATACATACATATATGTATGTATCTCTTTCTCTCTCTCTCTTTCTCTCTCTCTCTCTATACACACACACACACACACACACACAAATATATATATACATACACACATACATTTACATATATGTAGAGAGAGGAAGAGTAAAATAATCTTAGAATGCTAAAACAAGGCAAAATGGTAAAAAATAGGTATTAAAACAATGCTTTCAATTTTTTACAGGACAGGATGTCAAATATACATAAAAGGCAAAATGAAAAAGTTTAATTATTGATTCGATGACAATTATTAATATTTTCTTTATTGTAAATCATACCTGACAGATAAATAAATGCTCAGTGAATTCAAAAGTAATATCTGAAATGATTCATTATTGTAACAAAAACTATAACATTTGAAGTAGAGATATTTTCACACAGAATTTTAAAATTTCAATATTTAATATAAAATATTTAAATATGCAATCTTACAGTTTTGTTTTTGTTAGGCTAATCTTAAAGGCACTAATAATAGTAAATATGTACTCAGAAAGACAAAACAAAACTATAGGTAGAGTAGAAACCGAATAAATATTAAGTATAATTAAAAAAGGAGAATGATGGGAGTAGAGGAGACAAATATGAGAACAAAAAGAGAAGACAAAGCAGATTCAATGTTATCATAGCTTTCAGTATTGTTTTTTTGGAGAGGTTTCTGCTATAGGGTGCGTGCGCTCATCAGAAAGACAGAGAGGGACAGACAGAAAGAGAGAAATCCCCCCCCCAGGGGGGTGGCCACACCACAATCCCTTCTCTTCCATTCTCCTCTAGGGATCATGGGCACACACACACATGCCTGGCGTGAGTTTGAGCCTCCAGGTCTGGGACTTGAACTATTGTCGGCTACATGGGAGTCCAGAGACATAGCTATTATGCCAACTGCTGGGCCCTCAAGCATTCAGTACATTTTATTGCAGTTAAAATATGTCATTTTAAATTAGAAATGTTCCTATAAATGGCAGATCTTTGCTAAAATAAATACATGCCACAACTTATAACACTATTAAAATAGAAAGCAATAGTGATTTTCCATATGTAATAAAAACTGAAGAAGTTTGCATGAATATAGAATACCAGAAGGGTTTCTTGAGCTTGTCACGCCTGCACACTGAAAAAAAGTGACTAACAGTGATGGCCATGTTAGATTTGTGTACTATAATAGGCCTAAGCAAACATTTCTTTTTTTTTTTCTTTTTTTCTTTTTTTTTTTTAACAGTGATGTTGCTTTCACATAAGATCCATGTAAAATTACCTGTATTGGAAATGCCTTTTCTGTACTTCTAAATGTCAGGTTATTAAATTTCTTTTTATTTCTCTGTGGAACAGGCTGATTTTTCATTGTGTAAAAATGTCACAGAACAGCTGTGACCTTATGTTTGCAGATGACTGGCACAATAAAGTGTCAGAGTGAGTCAAAATGCCATTCACTGATGAAGGGGGTTGCTTCACGTTCATCGTGTGTTTATAATGACTAACACAGATGTGGACTGTTGCATATAAGTTCACTAATAAAATTGCTATTTACCATAATGTTTCTTAATACCAATAAATTAAAAAAGACATTAAAGATATAATTAGGTCACCATGTATCACATAGATGAAAGTGTTAAGTGTTTTTTTTTTTTTTTTTGGGTGGAACAATGGGCGAATTCTAACCATAGTCTATTTTTGTCATGCATGGTACTTTGAAGCATTTTTACTTATAAATAGTGTATGTTTACTCTTATGTTATTATGAGAAGTTGAATTCTATTTTATTGCCAGAGGGCAGATGCATTATTAGAGGGGAGAGAGTGAGAAAGAAATAGAATGTCACCCTTAGTTGACACAGTCACACCGTAATCTTTTTCCTCCATTTCTCCTTCCCATGACCATTTTGGGCATGGGCACACACATCATTTTTTCTCTGATAAATGACCCTGATTTTCAAATTCTATGTATTCAAGCTTGCCAGTTTTTCTATTACTTTAAGGCCATGTATCCACAAAGAAAGTCTAAGTAGCAACTAAATGGATAATTACTTGAATTTAGTGGATGGTGTCTATACCCTCTCTAGTAATAGACTTATTGCTCTATTTTTCTTAAGTTAAAGTAAGTTGTGTCAATAACATAATTTTATCAATAGTTATGTCAAAGGTCTATTTCTCCCATGAGAAAGACAGGCAATGAGAGAGAGAAAAAATAATAATAATAAAAAATAATAAAAAAAAACAGAAGAGATAAGCACTCCCACCACAATCCACAATCTTTATGCTGTGATCTACTAGCAGCCTCAGCCAGTCGGGATCACGGCTATGCAGCCACATGCCTGGTGTGTTCAGGGAGGCCTCAGGATTTGATCTAGAACCTTCACATGTGGACCCAGCATCATGAAGTGTTTTATTAGCATTGCACCAAGGCCTGAATCTCTATCAAAAATTTGCATTAATTCTAAATAAGGACAATTATCTTTCCTACTGTTGAAAATATAATAAAAAATTAAAAATTACAAATAGTAGCATGCATAAAGAACATTGGTCACACTTAAGGTCTGAAAATTTACTTAGTCAATATTTTAAACATGTGAAGAGATAGTTAAACTTCTTCATGCAATTCCACAATAATGGAGCAAGAACAAGGAGAGACCCAAAGACAAATATTATTTGAGTCCATCTTAATGAGTGGATTAGGTAAAACTTATATTGCCAGAAGTCGGGTCATGGATTTCCAAATGATCTAGTGAGAAAAAAAGTTACCTACAAATAACCATGAAGGAAACTTGGGCCATGCTAGCAATGCTATCTTGAGTATATAGTCACAGTTATATAACGCTCTTTGAGTTGTTCAAATCTCACATAATCATGCATTAAAAAGGGTGACTTCCATTGTGAGAAATTTGAATCTAAATAAAATTATAACAAAAATAAATGAGAACAATTTCTCTAAGATGAGTAAAGATATATGAGAAGACTTCAAAAAGTTCATGGGAAGACGGAACTAAAGTATATGTTTAATTTGGTACAAAACAGTTTTTAAAATGTATGCATTTTTTTTTCATAGTATGCCATCATCCAAAACTTTTTGATGATTCCTCATATATCTCTCTGCAAACAAATAAGGGCAGTGGTAGATTGAAATATACCCTAGAGACTAGTACGTGGTCTAATGGTTAAGGTGCTGGACTTCCACATGGACAGTCATGGTTCGAGTTTCAGATCCGGCAGCTTCAAAATCATACTGGGTGTGTGTGTATGCATGCCCACAATTCAGAGAGGAAAATGGAGAAAGGATTGTAACATGGACAATCACACTGTGGAATGCTTTCTCACTTTCCTTCTCTCTGTCTTGTGAGCACACACTCTCTATGGTAAAAGCCAGATAAGTAGCCAGTGTGTTTTGACCCTTTTGAATGGAAATTAAAAGGAAGATGCAAAGGATAATGTCATAATACATAGAAAGAGTATTTATTGTGCTCCATAACATGAGGAGATTTCAAAAAATTCAAGAGAAAAAAATGGAATTAAAGTGTGAGTTAATTTTGGTGAGAAAAAAAAATACCCCTGGGAATCCATTTATAGTATATATATATTTCTTTTGAGAGGTTTTTGCTACAGGGTGCATGAACTTGCCAGAAAGACAGAGAGACAGAAAACAAGAAATCACACCCTGGAGGAATGGCCCGCAGTAATCCCTTCTCCTCCATTCTCCTCTGGAGATCTTGGGCACACACGCACACATACCCGGCATGAGGTTAAGCCACCAGGTCTGGGCCTCTTATTGCAGTTGACAACATGGGAGTCTAGCAACATAGCCATTACACTAACTGCTGGTCCCATATAGAATATTTTTTATCACATGCATTTTGGAAGCCAGCAGGTGGTGCAATGGTTAAGGGCACTGGACTCCCATATACCTGACTGTGGTTCAAGTCCTAGACCTGGAGAATTACTTTCTCATTCTCTGTCCCACTCTGGTCAATTTAAAATAAATAAATAAATACAATAATTATTTTATAATATTCATTTTCTATGAACTTTTTGAAGACCTTTGAATATGGATTGTTGGCTTTTATGAAAATTAAAAGATTAGTCATGAGAGTAACATCAGACTTGTGTCACTAACTACTGTAAGAATTGGCCAGGGAGAAGGGCCTGTGATATTGAGTAAAGCAAACTTTAATCATACACATTTTTTTGTTTGTTTCTAAAACTAATGTATGATTAGTTGTTATTTCTGACTTTAGAAATTTGTTTCTTTCAGCCATTTCTAATACTATTCATTAACTTTAACATTTATAGAAATGGAAGACAGGCTTTAATGACAATTTGATTTTTTTTTTTTTTAATTTTCATACCTAGTCACTGAGCATGTAAAATGAGGCAGGTCAAGGTATCACTGTTCGTGCTACTATTGGAATTTCAATTAGAACTGTAACATAAATAACCAATTATGTTTATTTAACAACATATAGCTTGAAAGTGGGTTTTCTATTTGTGCTACTTTTGCCTTTTTACCTTTACCTCTGTAAAACAGAATTTCACCAGCCACAAAGAAGGAAGTGTCCATCTTAAGTATTTGTGTCAAGACTTTTAAATATTAACGTTCTCAACAAAGAATACATGTTTTATCAGTGTGCTAAGATCTAACAAGAAGCAAATACATGGGAAGACCCCATGATAGCAACAATAGTTATGACAGTTAAAACTACAAAACTGTACTGGGCATTTCAGATAGAGTAATGATGCCCTAAGTCTGGCAGTCACTAATTCTGCCTGTATTTGCAGCTTTTGACATGACTTTTTAGTGCTTTCAGGTTAACAATCTTTTAGTAATTTAAAAGTAGCTCAACCTTGTAAAAGACAGAATATTAAAGCATTAAAAACAAATAGGCTACATTGAATACTGAAAAAATCCTGGGAAACAAAAGACTGGGGGATTCGAGAGCCAGCAGATAGTGTAGTGGTTACGTCCTAGACTCCTACATAGTCAACCACAGTTTGAGTCCTGGAACTGATGGCTTAAATTCACACCAGGTGTGTGGACATGTGTGCCCAAAATCCCAAGAGGAGAATGGAGAAGAAGGAATTGCAGTATTGCCATTCCCCTTGGGTGGTGATTTCTCACTTTCTGTCTCTATCTTTCTAGCAAGCATGTATACTCTACAGCAAAAAAAAAAAAAAAAAAAAAAAAAAAAAAAGAAAAAGAAACAAGAAAAGAAAAGATTGTGGGGATTATACCTCACTTCTGAAGAAAGTATAAAAACACAACCAAGGATAAGATAATTAAATATCCTTGTCTCCTTTCTAAGTGAACATCTTATTTTAAGAACTAATATAGCTCAACCAGGTGGCTCAGGGAGTATACACGAGGTTGGAGCTGTATGGGAGGTTTCCGTTCAGTTCTTGAACCAACTTAAAGCAGGCTGCAGTCAGGCTCATTCCTGTCCTATTTAGCTGGGAGGCTGTGGCCTGTGTATCACAGCATGGTGACGACCTGTCAAAAATGCCTATCTACCACTCTAGTTCATTCAATTTTCAAAAACTAATATGCTATATCACTATATTTAATAGGTTCCTGAATGTCATATATAAGCTTATAATTGGTTAAATTTATGTTATGATTATTCTTTTGCATTTCCATAAACTATGTAAGTACTCACCCTTTTTTTTATTACATAATGTTTGATTCACTGAACAAAAGGTTTATTTTGCTTCAGTGTTCTAGCAGTGGGAGTCAGAGAATTAAGAAAAGTCAGAGTGCGTGACAGACATAGAAGTGAGGACTCAGATGTGGAAGTAGCAGGCCCTGGAACCCCCCAAGGCCACCTCTGGTCTTGAGGCTGCAAGATCCACCCACGATCTGCTTTTCCTGGTTAGAGGTTGAATTTTACCTGGTACTGTTGCTGCTGCAGGAAT
>NW_006199080.1:1125541-1175352 GCF_000334495.1 Tupaia belangeri chinensis
TTTGTTCCAACATTGTCATTGGCTAAAAAGAAAAGTCCTGAGTGGTTCAATGAGGAAAGTATGGCCACGGCTGCCTGACCAAAGTGGGTTTTCCCTGGCCTGCGAGCCCTGGGCTAGGGCTCACTTTATGCATGGTGCGGGGTTGGTATGATCAGCTTTACAGTCTGGAAAGCTTTAGGCATTCACAGTATGAAAGATTTCCGAAGTAAAAAGCAATCAATATTTCCAACCATTCCCAAGAATTCAGAGGCAGCTGTTGAGTGGGAGGAAGCACTGAAATCCAAATGAGATTGCAGGGAGGCATTGCAGAGCAATTGGTACAAAGAGAGTATCTTTGGAGACCCTGCGACTGTGAAGGGACTGGAGCTGGTTTTCCTGAGAACATGCTCAGATTTGGAGGGAACCCACAGGACCCAGAGCCCTCAGCATCCTCACCCGCTGACAGTCTGTGTGAGCATGTCAGTGGGGGTGAAGTTTCTCCAAAGTCAAGAAGACTATTTAAAAATCATAATTACAGGGATAACTTTCCAATGTGGAAGAGATGCTGGAAGAAATACTTCTGTTTGTGATTATCCAGTGGAAACCAAGTTTTGTACCTGAACAAAAAAGTTTAATGAAAGTATGATAGAAAATCTTAACAAACAAACCCCTAACAGGAAGAAAAAAAAAATGTCATGGGGAACTGTACTATTTCACTCAAATACTGTACTATTTAACTCAAATATTGGAAGAACTGTGAGAACCCACAAAAGTACTTTTAAAGTTCTAAAAGTCACCCTGTAATAATTTATTGCATTGAACATGTTGTGATCATAGTCTTACACAGTGTAAGTAATTGATTTGGATCCTTTTTCCTCATAACTCTGTGTCAGATCTCTCTGAAAGATGACTCAGTTAAGAACACTTTAGTAAAACACAAAAACCAGTGGTTCCAAGGGTCTAGGGCACAAAATATTCATGGAAAAAAGGATAAGATGAAGATGGAGATGGATGGACTTTGAACTGCTGTGAAAGCTTAGACATGATATCGTAAATAGAGCATAAATTGGAAGTGATGAAGAACATAATTTTTATTCATTTACCATTGACAATAAATGGTACATAAACCTAAGAAAATCTACCTAATGCCAAAAAAAATATTTAAAAAAAGTACAAAGACAGTCAAAAAAATTGGTCAATAATGAGAAAAGTAATGGTCAATATATAAAAGTAAACTAACAATAGGTAATAGTATCCATAAAATAACATCATGAAATAATATATACTTAGCATGAAGGTAATGAAAGTTACCTGGAAGTGCACCATACTTTAAAACTTTCTGACAATCTATTTATTTAGTAATTTAGTTTTAAATAATTATTTTATTTAATTTTATTTATTTTAATTTGACCAGTGAGGGACACAGTAAGAGACAGACAGAGAGAGAGAGAGAAAAGTGAGAAAGCAAGTCAACAGGTCCAGATTCGAATCATGGTTGGCCATGACAGAGTCCAGCACTCTTAACCACTACACCACCTGGCGACCTCCCAACAATCTATTTAAATCCATACATTGGAATCCAGTAATTTCACTAGCAGAAATAAATTCTAAAGGAATTTAATATAATTTCTAAATTTTATATTTAAGAATATTTTTATATAATTTATAATTTGGGACTAGCAGTTGGCATAATGGCTATGTTGCTGGGCTCCCCTGTAGTCGACTGCAGTTCAAGCCTGGACCCGGTGACTTAAACTCACACCAGGCGCGTGTGCGTGTGTGCCCAAGGTCCTGAGAGGAAATTGGAGGAGAAGGGATTATGGCGTAGCCATCCCCCCTGGGGGGTAATTTCTCACTTTCTGTCTTGCTGTCTCTCTCTTTCTGGTGAGCGCATTATAGCAAAAACCTCTCCAAGAAAAAAAAAAAAAGAACTTAGAGTGATAAGGACCATTTCAGTGTGGAGCAACATTGAATATTGGAACTCACCAGAAAGAGAGAGAAAGAGAGAGAGAGGGAAGGTGAGAAAGCAAGCAGTCAATTCTGGACTCAAACTATGTCTGATCATGTGAAGTTCAGAGTCTTAACCACCACACCACCTGCTGGTCCTTTCAAGAATATTTTGATCATTGTTCACTGTAGCTATATTATAAGTAATGCAAATTTTAAAAAATTAGTTGTTGGTATATTCTCAGAGTTGGTATGGACAAATATTTAAGTTATATATTACTCTTATTATCTTCAAATTAATCAATATAATAAAAGGTACTATTATATAATAGAGGCAAATTGTATGCAGTCTGACCTTCAGCTGAGATTTCTATTTGTTTGAGAAGTAGAAAATTTCCATCCTTGGTTCATTCATGAAGTTTCAACTATATAACAGAAGCAAAGAATCTCCTGAGTAGCAATCAATCATCATGTCCATTTGTTCTAAAGTAGTCACATGTCTTACCGTATCTTGGAGGACATATGTAACAGAATTTATATCCAGAGTGAAATATAGTGCCCCTGGGAATAAATCCAAAAATGGTTAAATGCCAAGAATCATGAAGATTGAATTTCAGAGGAGAACAATGGTTTCGATTGGGGAGAACAATCACACAAACAAGACCTCCATGTTTATATGGTAAAATGAATAATAGCAATTTGGAAAAATTACGATAATAGGGGTTTAAGGAACTATGACAGTCTGGACTATATCAACTCTACATTCTTACAGAGAGAGTTTTGAAGAAATTTGTATTATGCTTCTGAGGATTCCGAAAGAAACCAAAGTACAGAAACTTCAATCTAAGAGTGAAAGCCTACAGATTTGAAACAGGGTAGTTAAAATTCTTTTCCTCTGATCTGTCATGTACTTGGGCTGGTAGTAAGATGTATGTGATGATTGAGCTAAACTGCATGTTTAGCAGTTTGCCTATGATCCTGCATCGCAAACATATTCCTCTTACATGTACATCACAAAATTTTTTCATTTGTTCTTCATTTTTACTAAAGACAGAAATCCATATTATCATCTATAATACAAAGAAAATTTTTGAAGTAGCAAAATGTGAATGTATTCTAAAATATATTTTTATCAAATTAGGTAAGTAATAGTTGCCATGAAGAATAAATACATATTCATGAAATAGAACAAATGATTCTCTTTGGGTCAGATATCAGCAACTAAATGAAAGAACATATATTTATATATAAAGAACATATATATATATTGTACACATATGTATATGTTGCTTACTTACTCATTTAAGAAAATTTGTTGCACTCATGTCATTCTTGTGCACTGATTTAATTTTTTATGCTCGTATAACCTTTCATACTTTAAAATGTTCTTTAAATACAAATGCTCTAAAATTATAGAGCTGTATACTATCTTTCTAGTATTTTCCTACATATTAATTTTGCTATTACAATGTCATCAATGGGATTAATGAAAAGCATTTGATTTCACTTCTAATTGTAGTTTGTAATTTCCATCACCACTTATAAATTCCATCACAGAAATAATCATAGGGTGATCTAATACAGACTTGTTCTCTTGAGTAATGCTGTGTGAACAAATGAAATTAAGAAAAACAATCTTTGAATTACTAGTTTTTAAGAAAGATTTTTATTATAGGGGACATGTGCTTGCTACAAAGATAGAGACAGAGAGAAATCACCCCCCGGGGGTTTGGCCATGTCACAATCCCTTCTCCTCTAGTCTCCTCTTGTGATTTTTGACATGCACGCAAAAGCACCTGGTGTAAGTTCGAAGCCTCTGGGTTTGGGACTTGGAACTGTAGTCGACTACGTGGATGGTCGAGCAAATAAACATTACACCATCTGCCGGTCCCCAAATCACCTTTCTAACAAATCACATGTTTATAGGTAAACATCATTTTAAAATGATGTTGAAATGATGCATATAGAAGCAAGGAAAATGGTTATGGATACTGGAGACAGCGTGGGACGAGAGTGGGAAAGGGGAGAGGGTGTGAGGAAAATAAGGAGAAAGATAGAAACACAGACATTTATGGGACACAAAAAATGAACTGTTGTCTGCTGATGATAACATCTAGATATTCTCAGCTAGACTGATGTGAAGTGCACTCTTGTTGGGAAAATTCACTTTACAAGCTAAGTGATGTGTAGTGACTGAATGAAGAAAATAAAGTAAAAATAATAAAAATAATCAGAGAAATAATACTAAAAAAAAAGAGCAAGCACAAGATGTCTCACTGCTGCACATTATTAATGGGAAGATTATTAAAGGGATGACTATAGAAAATATTTTATTTTTGCTGCCAAAGGACATGTCACTCATCAGAGAGAGAAAGAAAGGACCCCCTAAGAGGGAATGGTTACACCACAATCCTTTTTCTCTTCTTTTCTATCCTGTCAGAGGTTTGGTCACAATAGCATACATGCCTGGTGATTTCCAAGCTGCTGGAATCAGGATTAGAACTTCAGTTGGCTATATGGGCTCTACCTCTCAATACACAGTGCTTAACCACTGCACTACAGGGTCAGCTCTATATCGAGATTTAAAACTCAAAACCAGATTGATAATCTTTACAACAATGATCAATTTCCGGGCTTTACTGAAGCTAGTGATCACTTACTATTATTAATATTTACTATCGCTATATAAATGTTTCCCCTAAAAGAAAAATAAGACAGTGACATCAGAAAAACTAGAGACACTTGTGAAAGATCAGATTCCTCCTGCCTCCCTACCCAGACCCTCAGATCTACTGAATCACATTCTCTGGTGGCATTTTATTTTATTCCCTCAGTGTGCTATTTTTTTTATTTATTTATTTTTTATTTTAAATGTATTCATTCTCTACATTAATTCACTATACACCATCACAACACACAAATGAATTTTCCATCCAAAATACACTGTGCATTGACTCAATCAAGCACATCAGCATACATGTTCTCAGCAAATAATTTTCCAATTCTTATGTCCTGCATACCTTGCCTTTTGTTATGCCATCCTTGATTCCCCATGCCCCACCCTCTGCCATGTCCCATCCTCCTCCCACATTGTCCCTGGCATCCACTTTGCCCTCCATGCCTTCCCCCCCTCCCCCATTCAATTGTTCAGTGGGCTATTTTTTTAAAGTTCCTTGAGAGACTTTGTGCATACTAAAATTAAAGAACTTTGTGTAGATGAAACCAATTGGTGACCTTATTTTTCACATTTCAACAGAGTCTGCATTGTGTAAGTTGTACTTTGCCTGGAAGTCGTTCTCAAATTTATAAGGCAAGCAGGCATTGGTACTTAAAGATTCCTTAGAATCTTTGCACAAACAGAAAGTTATACTATCTTTGTCATCTTAAAATCTAAGATATTTATAGTGAACAAAAGGAAAATTACAATTGGATAATAAAAATGACTCTAAAATAAAAATGAAATTACGTATTGTTTTGCAAAGCATTGTTCACTGAAGATTACAAAAATACCCTATCATTAAGTCGTGACTAAAATAACCCCAATAGCAACTTCTATTCAAAATTATGCTAGAATTTCTACCTTAATCAACTGGGTAAAATAAATCAGCATATGCACACACATAGACACAAAACACACATCTGGCATACAGATTAAAAAGGAATAAATAAAACCTCCAAAAATGATATTGTCTTATATATAAAAAAAATTCTAGGAATCTTTCTTTTTTTTTTGGAGAGATTTTCACTGTAAGGCGCATGTGCTTGCCAGACAGACAGAGAGAGACATAGAGACAGAAAGCGAGAAATCACCCCCCAGGGGGGATGGTCACGCCGCAATCCCTTCTCCTCCATTCTCCTCTTGGGATCTTGGGCACGCACGCACACACGCCCGGCGTGAGTTTTAAGCCATCGGGTCCGGGACACGAACCGCGGTCGACTCCGTGGGAGTCCAGCGACATAGCCATTACGCTAACTGCTGGTTCCCAAAATTCTAGGAATCTTAAAAATAAAAATATTAGAACTAACAATCTTGTTCATCAGTTTTATAGGACACCAATTCAATATAAAAATAAAATCAATTTTTCTACATATTATTAAAATTAAATGTAAACATCCATTAATTATAAAATTTAAAATAATAAAGTTGTTAGTAACAAATTTAATTATAAACAGTTTAAGAACTGTAAACTGAAAGCTATAATATGTTGCTGTTAAAGTTTTAAAAATTTAAATAAATGAAAATGCATACCAATTTCTTGGGACAGAAACCTTAACTTTAAGATGGCAAGGTCTTCAAATTGATCTACAGATAATGAAATGTTTTTTCAAAACCTTGGCTGTTACTATGCTTTTGCAGAAATTAGAAATCTTATTCGAAAACCAAATGAAAATGCAAGGCATATCGACGAACCAAAATAACATTGAGAAGAAAACAAATATGGAGTACCCATATTTCCCTACTTCCAAATTTACTACCTAGCTTAATCAACTAACAATGTATAATACTAGAATAAAAACAGACATACAGAGCAATAGAAAAGTATTCAGATTTCATAAAGAAACCTTCATATTTATGGTTAATTAAGTTTTGGATAGGATGCCTTATCATCTAAATAGAGGAAAAATACTTGTCAACAGATGCTGCTGAAACAATTGATATGCATATCAATGCTAGAGAGAAGTTAGCTCCGTGCTCTTGGGATTTTCAACCACCACAATCATGAGTCATATAAACCTCCATGTTTTATGAATCATCCAGTATCAGGTATTTCTATTTAGCAAAATAGCAATGAACTTTGCAAAACCATATTGTGTACTATAAAGATGTACAAAAAATTAAATATGAGTAGAAATCATAAAAATACTTCTGGTTTGAAAAAACAACTAAAACGGAATAGGAAGAGTTTAGTTTACAGAAGAAAGCAAGTAAATAAGTATGAGTTCTAGAGTACAAGAGTAGGTAATTATAGTTGGTGACAATTCTCTGAATATTTCAAAATAGCTAAAAACATATTTCAAATGTTCAAACATTAGTAATGAGAAATATTTGCAATGGTGGATATGCTTCTAACCCTGATTTGATCATTACTCATTCCACATGAGTATTGATAAACCACACTATACCCCATAAATATGTACAACTATTATAATCAATTAAATTATACTAAAAAATAAAATAAAATAATCTAAAATGAATAAAGAATTTGAAGAGATATTTTCTCAAAGGACAAAAGGCTAATAATCTCATGGAAACCTGTTCAACAGCCTTATCATCAGATGAAAAGTAGAAGTTACCGCCTCAAGCCCTCTTAGATAGAAAGAAAACAACACACCATGCAAACAAACAAACAAAATGAATGGGCAAAACACATGTTGGCAAGGATATGGAGTTACTGTATCCCTCATAGAATGTTGTTGGAAATGTAAAATAGTATAGCTGCTTTGGAAAAATATTAGGCAGTTCTTCCGAAATATCAAGCATAGAGTTATGATATGACCCAGAAATTCTATTTCTTATTATTTACTCAAGAGAAGTGAAAATGTATGTCTCAAGAAGAGTATGTATATAAGGGACCAGCAGATGGAGTAATGATTATGTTGCTGGACTCTCATGCAGTCAATTACAGTTCAAATCCTGGACCCGGTGGCTTAAACCTCATGCCAGGTATGTGTGCTTGAGTGCCCAAAGACCCAAAATGAGAATGAAGGCAAAGGGATGGCCACATGGCCATCCCCCATGATGGATGATTTCTTACTTTCTATCTCTCTGGTGAACATATGTGCAATATGGCAAAAATGTCACCCCCCAATAAAATATGTAAATGAATGATCAAAGTATATTTATTTTTAATAGTCAAAGAGTGTAATGGTTCAAAGGTACATGATTTGATGAATGAACAAATGAAAAGCTATTTATTTATTTGAGAGAATTTTGCTATAAAGCGTGTACACTCGCCAGAAAGACAGAGAGAGACAGAGACTGAAAGCGAGAAGTCATCCCCCCCCCCGGAGGGATGGCCATGCCACAATCCCTTCTCCTCCCTTCTCCTCCCAGGATCTTGGGCACACACACACACGCGCCTGGCGTGAGTTTAAGCCACCAGGTCCAGGACTTGAACCGCGGTCGACTACATGAGAATCCAACAACAAAGCCATTATGCTAACTGCTGGTCCCAAGGCTACTTATTGATATAGTGATATATTTTCTGGCAATTAAACAGGAGAAATAAGTGTTAGAATGTGTACAAATCTTTAAAACATTTTGCTAAGTGGCAGAAGCCAAATTCAAAGGCGTATATTCTGATACTATTTATATCAAATGTCCACATTATCAACTATATAAAGATAGAAATTACATTCATGGTTTCCAGTTATGGGAGGAGGAGTCATAAATAGCAAATGTAATTCCTTTTAGAGGTGATGAAATTTCTAAAACTAAATACTGTTAATGTTTGTACAACTTAGCAATATACTAAAAATTACTGAACTGTTTACTTACAAAAGGCGGATTTTATAACATGTAAATTATCTCCATAAAGTTGTTGTTTAAAAAGATCTTTTTTAAAGTCAGGGAAAGAAAACAAAACATAACCAATATATTTGAACATCATTTTGCTCTGAAGCCCTTAGTGGCAAAATTCATACTTGTAGTATTAATTGTTTTTCATACAACTCATCATATGGGTAGGTTCAAACATCTTGTCTTGGTTAACATTTTCTATTAAATTCATTATTGTTATACAGATTTACATTTTTTTTATTTGCCAGAGGGCACATGTGCTTGCCAGTAAGAGACATAGAGATAGAGAGGAGAAAGCATCCCTCAATGGGGAGTCGTCACACTGCAAACTCTTTTTTATTTTTCCATTCTGTTGTGATTTGGTGTACACTAACCCAACATGTTTTCAGCCTAAAATGCTGGGATTCGAACATGTAGTAGGTCATGTGGGATCTAGGTCTATTAACCACTAAGCCACAAGGCCAGACCTTATGCTTTTACTGACAAACATAAGTTTTAATTATTATGTTGACTTAGGATAAAAGTGGCTTTGATAATATTATTCTTAAGGTACACATTGACATGTGTCATTTAATATTTTGTTTACTTATTTTTAATATCCTTGTCTAGGACTCTCATTCACTTCAGGTCACAGCGATTTTGAGATTGTTTCTCATGTCACTGAAGTCACTTTTGGAGAATGTACTCATACGATGGGACCTCAGCAGTTCATGAAAAAAATGAAATGTAGGTAGAAGGTGTTTTAGGTGCAAATATTTTTTAAATTTATCGATAGTTTTTTCATAATATATTATTTTGCATGAACTCTTAAATCCTTGTCTACTTTGTTATTTTCCCCTGAGATTTGTATCAAGAGGACAGAAATTTGCTATCTCTTTCAGTTTAATGGTATTTAAATCATGTTTTCAATTTTAGTCAGGCAATTAAACTTTACAAAGGGATGAAAGAAAGGGATTTATATATAGAAGAAAATGACCTCAGAGCTTTCTTTGTTTCTTTCTTCCTGTAATTTTTTTCCAATAAACAAATCTAAGCTAGATTGAAAAGAGAAATTTGTAATTTCTTAAACACTTTCTCAAATCCTGGAAAATTCTATAAACATAATGTCAGTAACTTTCAATTTCTTTAAACTTAATTCCACACAAATTACAGTCATCTGCATAATAAGTACTTAAGAATACAATATCTTTGAAGTCTGTCAGGTTGATCTCTAAAAAGCTTTGTTACTCATTTTAGACCCTGCCATTACTGCCCATCAACTAACCTTTTTGTCTTTTTTTCACTTACCTTGTATTACAGAACTAACCCAAATTTAAGTGAAAGTGTGTAGTTTAAACGGTAAATAATTAAAAAATAAGTTGCCAACTCATCAGCAGCAGCATATTATTGTGTCAAGGTTTTAAAAGCAAATTGTTTCTTTAACAAAAAAATAATCAACAGCTGTTACAACCAAAGGTAAGGTATTCTACTTCAAGCAAATTTCATCAAAAAGCTATTGTGCCCACTCTGGCTGATAAAAAAGAAAATAAGCTGACAAAGCATATTTTGTGACTTGATGTCAACCAAAAGCTTTTAGGATAGGAAGTATGTGAAATAAGTATTTATGAGCTTATACACTTCAGTCGATCTAGCTTTCTGCAACATGAATGGAATAGATTTATGAGCAATCCCTACCATCCACTGATGATTCATTGAATAAACATGTTTCCAGGCTGCTGTGTATAGAACCTTTAGCCACAAAGCATGTAAGTGGTGAGTCACACACCATATTTTGAAGAAGCATTTAAAGCCAGACATTCAACCTCTTCTACCAAATACAAGTGAAACTTGTGCTTGCTTTGTAAATGAAATTAGTGGGTTGTCAGAAAAGTTATGATGTATTTTTCTGTTTTTCTATGTGAAAATGCATCAGGACTATTCTGGCAATGCAATAATAGAAAAGCAGGTGGCATGGTTGTTGAAGCACTGGACTCTCAAATGGACATCTACAGTTCAAGTCCTGGACCCGGTGGCTTTTTTCTCACTTTCCATCTCTGTCTGTCTGTCTGTCTCTCTCTGAAGAACACACATGCCCTATAGCAAAGTTAAAAATAATGATAATAAACAAAATTAATAATTTAAAATAACAATAATAATAAATCAATGACTTCATGCCTGTATCTCCCCCCCAAAAATGCTAAATTTAATCAAAACTTTGGGAGGGAAGTATTTTTCTGAAAGTTATGAATAAATTTTAATGGTCTTTAAAGAAAAGCTATATCTTCTTTTGTAATTTAAATTCACTATTATAAAAATAATATATTTGCTTTTGTTAGTATTTTAATGTAAGAAAGAAAATAAGCATCAGGAATGTCAAATGGTCAGAGAAGAATAGATAGGAAAATTTCAAACTGTTGAAATTGTGTAACTGGTTAAATTAGGCTCATCACGCATATTTTCCTTGAAATAACACTTTCCAAACTAAGTGCTCTGTTTCTACCTAAGATATTTTTATTATATATATATATATACACACACACTATATACACACACATGCACACACATGTAATTATAATATAATATTTATAATAATTATAAATGTGTGTATATGTGTGTATGTGTATATATATATGTGTGTGTATCTATAAAATTATAGCAATCATGCTACATTTATCACGTACTTGTTTTGAGCAAGATATATGGTAGCTAATAGAGATTCAGAAATGTTAAGGCACAGTCTGTGTTTCAAGAAAATTTTAATCTAATAAGGGAAATGAATGAGTAAATGTAACACTTTTATGGGTCAAATACTACAATAAATCTACATATGGAATAATGGAATGTGGCATAGTATATGTTGATCCACACCGCTGTTTGGATATGAGATTAGAAATTCTATATTACTATATTATCAATAATGCTAAAATATCATTAATAAATTACTCCAAGGCAATATTCAAATGAAAGTACTTTTTTTATACCTCAGATCCTAGAATTTTTTGATACTACATTGCTCTGAAAATATTTTTGCTATAAATGTACTAGCTTTATATCTAGCATGTTAAGTACATTTTAACTTTTATCCAGATTTTCTTCAGCAAACACAGAACAGGATGTTTCCAAAGATTTAAAAATGTTTATAAACAACACATTAGCTCACCACTGTAGAAAAAGAAATCAGGAAATACTAATCCATGTCGGTTGAAATATATACACTGAATATTTACTTTTCCTGCCCTTTTGAAAGTTTCTGTTTAAATTTATGCCTTATGGCTTGGAAACTAGGATGCTATTAGACCCTGGGGCTCTATGATATGTAATTGTGTGGTATGTGTTGACAAGTAGGAGGGAGGTTCATGAAAGACTAGCTCATGCTTTACTGTTTTGTCTTTGGAATGAATGTGCATAGAATTTGTAAGGAATTGTTTACATCTGTGAAATTCTTCTATGTATCTAGAAAAAAACACAATCCAAAAATGGTCAAGAGATTTGACATATAATTGTCTAAAAAAGATTTCAAGATGGCAAATAAATCCTTCAAAGATGGTTTAATTATTTAGACTTTAGTGAAAAAATTTAAGACATAAAGTACTACTAGACACCTATTAAAACAACTAAAATTTTAAAATAAATAAATAACACGCAAATCCCTATGGTGGTTGTAGATAACTTGATTTTTATTATACTCTACTGATAGAAAAGTAAAATGAAGCACCTACTCTGGAAAACAGTTAGATGTATTTTACATTTTTTTCTAATTCTCATGCTTGCACTATTGATTATAGAGTTGTCTTTTAAAATTTTTTTTAAAAAATTTAGTTTGTCAGATGGCATGTGCTCTCACCAGAGAGAGAAAAAGAAGGGGAAAGTGAGAAAGCATACCCCACTGAGAATAACCATGCTGCAATCTCCTTTCTTCCATTTCTTCTTTTCAAGATTAGGGCATACATACATATGCAGCCAGTGTTTTTCTGAAGCCACAGGGTTTGATAATCAAACCATGCACTCAGCCATGTGGGATCCAGTCGCCTTAACCACCTGGCCATAGACTGACCCAGTATTTTTTTATATATGCATCTAATATTTTTAAAATTAGTTTTATTTATTATTTTTATATATTCAGTCATTATACATCATTTAGTTTGTAAAGATATTTTACTCAACATAATATACACCACACAGCAAATGAGTTGATACTACTATACATATCATCAACAACAGGCAACAAACCATATTTGTATAACAGAAATGTCTTACTTCATATTTACCCAAATTTGGATTCTTCAACTCTCCCACCCTCTTTCTGAATCAACAGCACTTGGAATGGGAGAGAATTTTTGTTAACTATGCTTCAGATAAAGGGCTGATAGCCAGAATACACAGGGAACTCAAGTAGCTTACCAGGAAGAAAATGATTAACCCAATTAAAAGATGGGGAAATGAGTTGAACAAACAACTCTCAAAGGAAGACATATGAACAGCCAAAAAGCATATGAAAAAATGCTTAACATCCTTCATCATAAGGGAGATGTAGATCAAAACCACAGTGAGATACTACCTAACCCCAGTCAGAATGGCGAAGATAAAAAAAAAAAAAAAATGCTAAGTGTTGGCAGGGAAGTGGTGAAAGGGGAACTCTCATCCATTGTTGGTGGGAATGTAAATTGGTCCAGCTGCCGTGGAGAACAATCTGGAGGTTCTTCAAGGACCTTCAAATAGAACTACCATATAATCCAGCAATTCCACTCCTGGGCATGTACCCAAAGAACAGGAGAATGTTCATTCATGAAAGTGCTTGTATAGCTATATTTATGGTGGCATTATTCACAATTGCTAAGGCATTTAATGTTTTAAATGTCCATTTAAGCATACTTTAACTGCATTCATGAATTTTTATATGTTGTGCTTTTAATTTTATTTAATTAAAAACATTTTCTAATTTTTCTCAAAATTTCCTCTTTGACCCATGAATTATTTTGAAATGTTTTTATTTCTAAATATCTTTGAAATGTTCATGTATATTTTCCATATTAATTTTCACATGATATAATAGATGTTCTTATTTTCTAACATCCAAATGAAACATAAACCTGGAAGGACTGTGGATAAAGAGGAATTTTCTTCCTTCTATGGGACAGATTATATTATGTAAGGAGGCTGAACAGATTGTTTTGATACTCACAATAGTGGTGGAAATGCTATAAGTTCTTTCGTTCAAGTGGAGATAGTCTATAAAGAAATAATAACAACTGGTCTTGTCAGAGGTTGACTTTACCAAAGTTATCTGCAGATGAACACATGGCAGACTCTTAGATTGGAACTAATTTCTAATGAGTGGACTAACAAGGGTCATGCATTAATAATTGGATTTAAATTAAAAAATAAGTTATCTATTCATATTTTATATCCAAAGTCTAAGAGTAAGGTATATATGCAGTTGCTTTATACTTCACTAAATTGGTCAACTTTTGAAAGCATATACAGATATAATCAGGTTAGATTTGAATTAGAGTGCATTTATATTCATAATTATAATTATGTTTGAATCAGTAGACCAAGAAATGTCACATTACCCACTGGGATACTGACAATCTTATAATCCTGTTTTGTACTTTTCAATAGCCATAGTTTGCCCTATCATCAATAGCAACTGAAGCTAAAAATAAAACTTGAAATAAATCACAAAATGATCTCTGTCTGTAAACACTGTTTTAAAATAGACATGCTGAAAAGGTAATCACAATAAGATATAAAACACACAAACAAAAACAAGACTCTGAGATTATTATTTTTGAGAGTTTTAAAGATCTTTTTTTAAAAAATGTGAAATGAAACTTTTATTATTTTAAATTTGTTTCATTCTCTTTCTCTCTCTTTCTTGCACACACACACACACACACACATACACACACATACACATATATGTCAGTAGGAGAAAGGATATTAAAGTAAGCCTGCTATAGAGACCCAGCAGAGCATGAAAGGTTGATTCCAATGTCAAAAAAAAAAAAAAATCTTTGATTATAAAAACACTATCCATACACAGAAATGTGCATCCAAGCACTTTTTAATAATACATCCTCATTTCGGCTTGACTTACTACAATAAAAACATACTCATTATGCAAAGAATATTTGGTTTTACCTGTATATTTATTCTTTCAACTGTAAATGACTGGTCAAACAATGTTTTGTATTCCCTGATTCCAGGAAACATGATTCTGGATAAGACACAAAAGTTTCATCTTCTTTTAGAGCTTAAATATTTGTAAGGCATGATTTAAAAAAAATAAACAACCAATAAATAATCAACCAAAATAATTTTAGATAATCATAAGTGCTATGAGGAATATAAAACTGAATCATGTGATATAAATGTGATAGAGTTACAAAAAGGGCTTGTAAGCTTACTTTGCTTTAGAGAGTCTGCAAGGATTTAGTAAGAAATGACATATGAGTTGACACTTGACTGACGAAGAAGTTCCTCATTTTGAGAAACATTTTTAAAAATCTATCTAGAGGGGGAACCAGCAGTTAGCGTAATGGCTATGTCGCTGGACTCCCACATAGTCGACTGCGGTTCGTGTCCCGGATCCGGTGGCTTAAAACTCACGTCAGGCACGTGTGCATGCGTGCCCAAGATCCCGAGAGGAGAATGGAGGAGAAGGGATTGCAGCGTGACCATCCCCCCTAGGGGGTGATTTCTCGCTTTCTGTCTCTATGTCTCTCTCTGTCTGTCTGGCGAGCGCATGCGCCCTATAGTGCAAATCTCTCAAAAAAAAAAAATCTATCTAGAGGGACCAGCAGATGGCATAATGGCTGCATTGCTGGACTCCCATGTAGTCGAATGCAGTTCGAGTCCTGGACCCGGTGTCTTAAACTCACGCCTGGCGTGTGTGCGTGCATTCCCAGGATCTCCAGAAGAGAATGGAGAAAAAGGGATTGTGGCATGGCCACCCCCCTCTGGAGGGGTGATTTCTCACTTTCTGTCTCTCTGTCTCTCTGTCTTTCTGGTGAGTGCACACAGCCTATAGCAAAAACCTCTCAAAAAATATATCTATATCTATAGATAGATAGATAGATAGATAGATAGATAGATAGATAGATAGATAGATATCTAGAGCAGAGAAGATGACTAGTGGAAATGGAGAAAAGCATGCATAACATTGGTACTATTGTGGACCCATCTAGAGTAGGACCAGTGTGCCCAGGACACAGTAAGAAATAGAAAATGGTGATAACATAGGATTTGAGGGTTGTGAGGCTCACATGGTTGGTACTTCTTGGCAAAGGGTAAAAATGAAGTTTATGGTGAGTGACTCTAATGAAACAGTAAAATGAACGACACAGCCATATCTATTTTATTCTCCCTTCCTATAATTGCTGTGGGCTTATGCACTCACGAGAGAGAGAGAGAGAGAGAGAGAGAGAGAGAGAGGGAGAGACAGAAAGAGAGAAAGGGAGAATGAACCTCCTATGAGTCATGGTCATGCCATGTGACCATGACCACTTATTTCATAGTCATCACATTCAATAGTGGCTTCTGATTTTTTCAGAAAACATTATAGTTCAGGGACTAGTAGTGTTTATATATTTACCAAAATAATTAAACTTTTTACTATGTCATGACAAGTTAACCAGAATCCTAAAACTTCTAATATTGACTTATTAGAAAAGAATGATTTACTGACTTGGACCTCAGATATATTTCATTATTTTTAGAATTAATGATTATTCTATGAATTTTAGAGATTTTTCATTTGACCTTCTTTGACAGAAAACTCAATAACTGCTGATAATACCTGGGATATGCAATTTAAAAATAAGTGCCTGCCTTTTGTATGGCTCATCAGATCCATTTTACATGGTCAATTAGTATATATCAATAATTACTACATATTTTAAAAAGAGAAATTATATAGAATTCATGAACTATATCTTAATTAGACATCAAAGAAGAGAAATGATAGCAGGAAAGGTGAGCGTGAACCATGACAAATTTGTTAAATTCTCCCACACCATTAAATAACCTTAACAGTCATAGATTTTTTTCTCCCTTCCTATAATTGCTGCGCGCGTATGCACTCACGAGAGAGAGAGAGAGAGAGAGAGAGAGAGAGAGAGAGAGGGAGAGAGAGAAAGAGAGAAAGGGAGAATGAACCTCCTATGAGTCATGGTCATGCCATGTGACCATGACCACTTATTTCATAGTCATCACATTCAATAGTGGCGTCTGATTTTTTCAGAAAACATTATAGTTCAGGGACTAGTAGTGTTTATATATTTACCAAAATAATTAAACTTTTTACTATGTCATGACAAGTTAACCAGAATCCTAAAACTTCTAATATTGACTTATTAGAAAAGAATGATTTACTGACTTGGACCTCAGATATATTTCATTATTTTTAGAATTAATGATTATTCTATGAATTTTAGAGATTTTTCATTTGACCTTCTTTGACAGAAAACTCAATAACTGCTGATAATACCTGGGATATGCAATTTAAAAATAAGTGCCTGCCTTTTGTATGGCTCATCAGATCCATTTTACATGGTCAATTAGTATATATCAATAATTACTACATATTTTAAAAAGAGAAATTATATAGAATTCATGAACTATATCTTAATTAGACATCAAAGAAGAGAAATGATAGCAGGAAAGGTGAGCGTGAACCATGACAAATTTGTTAAATTCTCCCACACCATTAAATAACCTTAACAGTCATGTTAGAAGAAAGACATCTGTACTTTCTCATTTTGCCATCTCATCCCTTGTGCCAATTAGGTCTCTCCATAAATGAGGTTCATAAATGCAGTTAAAAACAGTACTAGTTTCCTGCTTTATAGTCATAAACATAATAAAATGATAATAAAAGGAAATAGTTCATTAAAATGAACTATCCATTACAAAACATAAAGTTGCCTCTATTTAATACATAGCACCACCTAGTGAAATTTGAGAAAAATGTGTAATATGTGCAATATAATGTAGGACAGCACTGCAAATATTAGAGACCAATTCCACATGTTCTGTTAATTACATGTTTATAGTCCTCCCAGAAATTTCCAAACAATAAATAAGATGGTATGCGTGTATATATGAATGTGTGCATGTATCCAGAGAGTCAAATAGCTCAATAGATGGATATAGGTATACATAATGATATATCACAGCTTTAAATTGATCTTTTTTATGGTAATGTTTGCAAGACATGATATAAGTCAATTGCAATACATGAAAGTGAAGTGATATGTGTAATCCATGTGGCCTTTCAAAATCCTTCACAAATTATAAGGAGGATAGTATTCAAGATATCCACTAATAAACTACAAAAGGTAAGCTTATTTTTAAAGTTTCAATGTTTTTTTTTTTTTTTTAAGAGAGAAATTTTTGCTATGAGGCATTGGCACTCACTGGAGAGACAGAAAGACAGGAAGTAAGGAATCACCTCCTAGGGTGCAAACTCTTCTGCTCCATTCTTCTCTCAGGATTTTGGGAATTCATCCACACATACCTAATGTTAGTTTCAACTGCCAGGTCCAGGACTAGAACTGCAGTGGACCATGTAGGAGTCCAGTGACAAAACCATTATGTCACGTGCCAGTCCCCCAAATTTTAATGTTTGTTGGACCTTTGTATACAATAAAGACTGATGGTTCATAGAAATTGTCATAACAAACTTAATATTTTATTATCACTTTGAAACCACAACAAAAAAAATTTAAAACCAACCCAAAGTGGGTCAGCTCCATGGCCAAGTGGATAAGGTCGTCAGGTTCCACATGATAAGATAGTGAAGTTCAAGTCCCTGACCTGACAACTAGAGAATCATGCCAGGCCCAAGTGTGTCTGAAGTCCCAAAAGGAGAAAAAGGTGGAGGAGAGGGGATTGTGGGATGACCATTTCCCATGGGAAGATGCTTTCTCCGCTCCCTCTCTCTCTATCTCTTTATCTCTCTCTAGTGAGCACAAGAGCCCTGTTACAAAACCAAACAAAACAAACTCTGTAGACAATAGTAGGTGTATAAAAGGTGGATTAAATGTTAAAATAAAATTTAATTTTGACATCACTTGCATTTGACAGCTTCTATATATAATTTTTAAAAAGGCATAAGTTCAAATATACCTTTAAAGCAATTTCAATAATTTTGCAATTTTTCAATTAAAATTAAGTGCTCATTATCATTCAGAATTAATTAATTAATTAATAAGAAGAAAAGCATGACACTGAGAACGTGCTGGCTGACTTTCCAACTAGAGGAGCAGAGTTGACCAGAAGCCTCAGTTGCTATGCTCTAAAATCCATTTGCATATTTGCATCAGGGCCAGTCTTTCCACAACCTCCTTCCAGTCAGTGACCGAGTATGGTATGGTCTGTTCTGGGAAGACTAGAGGACTCCTCTGAAAGCCATCATTGACTCAAGAATCCCTTCATAGCTTTGAGGAATTCTCCCTAGATTGCATAGCTATATGGAAAGATTCTTTTTTGTTTTATTAGATTTAATAACATGTATCTTTAGAGTGTATAACATTTCTTTTTCCAGTATGGTTATTGTGCATATCAATCAAGAGAAAGACATTACTATGCACATCCTCACAAGCAAATAGATTCTACCAACTGCCTTTGCCTATCTCCTTCTCTGAGGTCTGACTTGTGTTGTGATCTGATGTTCCTCCCATTTCCCAATTCTCCCAATTTTCTGCTTTTGTGTTCTTCTCCCCCTCCCCCCAAGGTATTTTCCCTAATAAAATGCTTTTATATTGAATCCCATTTAATCTGTTTTAGTATCTATTTTGCAGAGGATTCTAAAGTGGATCCTGGAAGGACAAGAGCTCCTTTCCTAAGAGTGATACTTATTCCATATATTGGTTTGCTTTTGTTACACATAGACCTTCAGTTATTATGGCCATATATAACATATAACTTTAAGAATGGTTCATGTTTGGGCATGGTATCACACAGCATAGCACTAGAGCAGGGGGCAGAGCAAGGGTCCCATTTAACTATAAGCTGGGGTTTACAATAGATCACTTCCAAATCCATGTACCCAGGAATCAGCAGACAAGAAGAGGAGTCACTACATTGTCAGAAGTAACTGAACTTGACTAGTAGAAGAAAAAAAAAAAAAAAAAAGGCTGTTCTG
Organism: Tupaia belangeri chinensis; assembly: GCF_000334495.1. NCBI lineage: Eukaryota > Metazoa > Chordata > Mammalia > Scandentia > Tupaiidae > Tupaia > Tupaia belangeri. The sequence goes on from NW_006199080.1 coordinate 1,145,116, forward strand.
GGACCAGCAGCAGTTAGTGTAATGACTGGTGCAGCAGTAACATAATGTCTTGGAGTGTTTTTCAAGCTGCTAGTCACTTGAATTCAGGAGTAGCCCATTGTGGGATCTTGTTCCTTAATGACTAGGCCACTTGCTGGCCACGTAATGTGTTATAAATAAAGATATTCATCAAACACATCAGTAAAAATATGAATCCTTGTAACACAGAGACCATAATAAAAATAGTTTTCATGTAATATTGGTAAATGGGAAAATTCATTGACATAAAAGAATGTTAGACCACAATCTTTTTTGTTGTTTCTATTATAAACAGTAGAATATGGAAAAATACAAATGTACTATTAGATTCTCATCAAAGATCTACTAAGGAGTCTATTGCGATTTTAAATTGTATGAATATGAGCATTCTCCCTTGAATTGTCCTCCATTTTCAAACACAAGTCAAATAAAGTAATGAAAGTCTTTAAAAATTCAGTTTAAAAGTAAACTTATAGGAGCCAGCAGGTGGCATGGTTGTTGGAGCGTTGGACTTTCACATTACTGACTGCTGTTTTAGTCCTGGACCGGGCGGCTTGCTTTCTCTCTTTCTCTCTCTCTGCCTTTCTGGTGAGCTCATGATGCTTCCTGCAAAATAATAATAATAATAATAATAATAATAAAGTTCAATAAATAATTATTAATAATAACAAAGTAAAGTCATAGTTATTAGTGAAGGTAGAGAGTGGAAGACTATGATTTTAGGCTAATGCATAGGATATGAACTAAAAGTTGTATTTGAGTACTCCATGCTGCATATAACATACATGCTATGCTTAATAAATGCATGGACAAACCTTGGGATGTTAATATTATACCATTGTTAGCTGAAGGACCACCATTTTAGTATTTCTAATCATATTTTGACAAACTTTAATCCTTATTCTTTATAATTATGGGTTTTTTTAATTGCAGAATTAAGATATTTCTGATGGGTATAACATCCATTTTCATTGTGAGTAAATTAAGACTGCTAGTAGAGGTATAATTTAAATGTTTCACAAAAATAACCTATAAAAATATATCTGCTATGTATATGTTAGTTTTATGTATTTCTCATTGTTTTTACTTCAAATAGATAAATTTGACTTGGAATAGGTGGTGTCAGTGAAAGAAGCTAGGGAAAGGCAGAGTTGTCTCAGCAATAAATTCGTATCACATTGAAGGCCTACTTACTTCTTTCTGAATTTGTACTGCTATCTGAGAGATGACAAGAAACCATACTCTAAAACAGGCTTTGTCAACTCACTCTAACCTGAAACAATATGACTGCAATATCTAGGGCTGTACTCTTTACGTAGTGCAGCAGTTAAAAATTCCAGCTGTTGGGTTATTTTTGACAACTGGGTTATTCATTTCAACTATTTTAGATCTGCTTAAAGTAGAAAAGAATAGAATCAAAGACATGGGAAAATACTTTACATTTTTGTCTAAAGGCATTTTGAATGCAAAAATTTTTTGATGAGGTTTACTTTTAGAAAAAGTAATTGTTTGTACATGTTAAATTTGAGGGGGTACATTAAAATAAATGTGTTTATATATAGGCATTGGAAACCACTGATTACATTTTGAAGTTTGAAGAATCAAACACTGGTAAAAATATTGTTCAATCCCACCCACCGCATAAGCAAAAGTTACATTTCAATTACAAATCAGAACACATTGTTATCTTGATTTCTAATCATATAGTCAATGACTTCTTTTAAAATATAATTATCTATAAGTGAAAATGCAGATTAAACTCATGACAAAAATTGTCACAATAGTGAAAATACTTGATAAATATGAGGAGTCTTCAAAAAGTTCATAGAAAATGTGTATTATACATGCAAAAACTATGCATGGATTTCAAAAATTTTCTTCACCTGGGGCTAGCAGTTAGAGTAATGGCTGTCACTGGACTTCCACATAGTCGACCAGGGTTCGAGTCCCGGACCCGGTGGCTTAAACTCACACCGGGCGCGTGTGCGTGCTTGGCCAAGATCCCAAGAGGAGAATGGAGGAGAAGGGATTGTGGTGTGGCCATCCCCTCTGGGGGTTGATTTCTCACTTTCTATCTCTCTCTCTCTTACTGTCTGGCGAGTGCACGTGCCCTATAGCAAAAAAAAAAAAAAAAATAAATTTTCTTCACCAAAATTAATTTAATAAATTTTATTTTTTCCATAAACTTTTTAAAATACCCTCATATAATTTGATCTGGTAAATATGCATGAGTAATGGTGCTATTTAGTGGTTGTTGGTTAGGTAACAAGATCTCACAGAAGCATCAAGAACCTCATGTGGCCACTTTATAGAAGGATTACAGTCATGTATAGGACATCCTTTCATTCAAAAGTTATTAGCCATCTTTGTATTATTTTTATTGTAAGCACTAAGTTAAAAATTTCCCTCTGAGCACTGCTTTTGCTTTATACCAAAGATTTTGGAGAGTAGTATTTCCATTGTAATTTGTAATCAAGAAATTCCATTATAATCAAGAAAATTTTAACTTCATTCTTATTCAGTAGTTTTGAAGACATTCAATAGTTTCCATGTACAAGTCTTCTTGCTGAGAAAGTATGTGTCATTGAAATGAGAATCCATCAATCTTGTGTATCTATCATAAACTTTCAACAAAACATGTTAACTGATAAGGGTAAAGATCTCTAGAAAAAGTATTATGTAAAAACCCAAAGAATTAGAAAAAGATGTAATAAAATGGAAAGACATCTCTTTGAAAAATCAGTATAATTAAAGTGCCAATAGTAGTTAGATTAATTTACAAATTAAATGCAATCTCTATTAAAATACCAATGACAAGTGACCCAGAAGGTGACATGGTTGTTAAGGTGTTGGGCTTCCACATGCTGACCTTGACTGAGTCCAGGACCTGGCAGCTTAAAATCACTCCAATTGCATGTGCATGCATCCATGCTCAAAATTACAGGAAGAGAATGGAGAAGAAGGGATTGAGGCATTGTCATCACCCCCAAGGAGAGATTTCTCACTTTCCCTCTCACTGTCTCTCTCTGATGAGTGCATAAGCCCTATAGCAAAATCCTAAAAACAAAAACAAAAACAAAAAAACCCTATAACCCTGTTCACAGAAATATGTAAGTAATCACAAATTTTTTCTGGAATTATAAAAGACCCTATATCATAAAAGGAATATTGTGGAAAAAGATTAGAAGCATCGTGCTATGCGATGTCAAAATATATTACAAAGTTGTAATAAACAAAACAGCAAGTATGGTACTGGTGCTAAAACAGATCTAGGCATAAAGTAATGGAATGAAGTAGAAAATACAGAAATAAGCTTGAAAAGTAAAGCCAACTGATTTTCTTTTAGAGATTTTTACTATAGGATGTATGTGCTTACAGGAGAGATAGAGACACAGAAAGTAAGAAATAAACTGCCAAGGTAGATGGCCACACTACAATCCTTTCTCTTCTGTTCTTCTTTGGGGATTTTGGGGATTCACACACATGCATATGGCATTAATTTTAAGTCATCATATCTGGCACTCAGACCATGGTCCACTACGTGGGAGTCCAGCAACGTAGCCATTTTACCATCTGTTGGTCCCAACTTATTTATTTATTTATTTACTTTTAAAGAGTACAGGATAATCCATTGGAGAAAGAAAGAAAAAGAAAGAAAAAGAAAGAAAGAGAAAGAAAGAAAGAAAGAAAGAAAGAAAGAAAGAAAGAAAGAAAGAAAAGGAATTCTTTCAACAAATGGTGTTGAGACAACTGGATATCCATCTGCAAAAAGTGAAACTAGACACTTATCTCTCACCATTAATAAAAGTCAGCATAAAATGGATCATAGATTTAAATTGTAAAGCCCTAAACTATAAAACTACTTTGGGAAAGCACAGGCAAAACCCTTGAAGACATTGGAGTAAGTGAAGATCTCATGACTGAGACTCCTAAAGCATGAATATCAGAAGTCTGAACCCACTGTCTGAGAGCAAAACAGATCAAGAGTCCAGAATTCAAGCGCAAATGGTGTCTTTGAAAAATAGAAGGAAGGAATTAGGAGATTAAGGAAGTATGAGGTTAATAATGGAGTGAACAGCTATCAATAATCGTGGCTGTCATAAAATGCTTCTCAGCCTTCATCTCTTGGGGGAAACTTTGAATTAGACTGCAAAAGCATAGCTACAGCTCAGTCTGTTCATGGGTCAGTGAAGTTAGTCATTCCTACCCCAGCTCCTACTCATCATTGATTGATGGTTTCTCCTGGATGCTCTAATGTTTTGGCATGCCCTGATTGCTGTTGAAAATATGTAAAATGCTAGACTTTCCGAAATCCAAGAGAAAGGAGTTTTCAGTCTTAGGGATGCAGATACTTATTGTTGAAGATTACTCAGAGCATATTAAAGATCTAAGAAATATGGATGGCACATTGCCAAGATATGCTATCCTCTGGGTTTCTGTGTTGAAATTATTTTTCTTCTCCTTCTCTTCACTGGGAACTGACACTGCAGTGTGCACCACTGACTTAACAAACACTAAACATTAACGCTATTACTCAAGCTGCTACAGTTGCTGCTCTATGAATGGGATGCAGCTGGTACTGCCAGTTGTAATCTTCATTTCTCACATTATTCGACTCCAGTTCAAGTCTATGGAAGGTGTGTTTGATTGGTGGAGCCTACAACATGGATTTTATTGTATGTTGAAAGGAAGCCGGGAAGGAAAGTATTAGTAATATTTTTAATATAAAACAGTCTCTGCTTCCTAAATTGGTCATCCTCCAAAAGCAGGGAGGAAATTCAATTTGCAAAGAACCTTAAAAAATAAATATTTAAAAACAATCATCTTAGATAAATTGTTTTTATTTCTTCCCCTCATGATCACTTTCACAGAAGGAATGGAATTTATTAAATTGTCCAAGGGCTCCTAGGCTCACCAGATATAGACAGAAAGGGAAAGCACTCCCAATGGGACATTTTTATACCATAATTCTTTTTCTTTCACTTGTCCAACCTGTTGGGACTTAGGGCATGCCTGCCACATGCACCTGATATACTTTTCAAATCACTGGAGCTGAGATTTGAACTGCAATCAGTGATATGAGATCCAGCCCCCTTAACCATTAGGCTGTAGGACTAGCCTGGAAATAAAAATTTTAATAGGAGGAAGAAATCTAAATAATGCACCACACATTGCAGATTCATTATACAGTGAAGAATAAACAAACTGGGATTCAGAATATCCATTTTCTGTTTCTAGTGTCATTATTTGCTTAGCTGGTACAGGCAATTATATTATTGGCCCAGTATTGACTTCTCTAAGTATTATGCCCTTTGCCATAACATGGGAGCCCCTTTGGATATTACTAGTAGATACCTTCCTGTCTTTTCACCTTCAGTTCAGGCACACAATAATGCTTTGACCAATAGAATGAAGCATAAGTGATGATAGGCCAGTTATGAACATATGTGTCCAGAGAACCTGAGTGTTTCCATCTGTGCACACACCCTGTGTAATTGCCAGGAGAAGAACATGCCTTGGCCAGTGTGGGAGATCGATGGTATGAATTAGACCCTTGGAGCAGAGTCCTTCCAGCTTAGCTCAGGCAAGATACCTGAAGCACAGCCAGACACACACATGTGAGCCCAGTTGATACTTCAGGGATGCACTTCCAAGTAGAATTTAGATCAACTCACTGCAGTCAGCTTCAAGAGCTAAATCCCTGCTTATTGCATGTGGCTGAGATTTCTGTAAGTGGTTTGCTACAGTACATTTTTACTTTAGTAGGTAATATATTAGGATATCATGAGAGATGATATGAAATTGACAATTTTGCTTAAGAATACTTTTGTAGATACTCCCTTTACTCTGCTTTTTGATATATTTTTTAACCTCAGATTGGTAGAGGAATATGAATTTTGAACATGTTCTGTATATGAACCATAAATGGGCAAGCCAATAAACAGAAATGTGTATCAATATATTGACAACATGAAGAATACAGATAATTTCCTCAATTTGTGACAAAATAAAAATAGAAAAGAATTTTGAAGAAGCATGTATTTTCTCATCAATGAGGAAAATCTTTGTTTACTTCATTATCCAGGTGAATATTTTTCCTACTGACTTACAAAAAGTATCTTTAATAAGAAATAAACTTGGAATCAGCAGATGGTGTAATGGTTACATTGCTGGACTCCCACATTATGGTCAACTGAAGTTCAAGTCCCAGACCTGAAGGCTTGGAACTCACACCAGGGGTAAACATGTACGTCCCTAAAATTCCAAGAGGAGAATGGAAGAGACGGATAGTGGCCTGGACAGTGATTTTGTGCTTTCTGTCTCTCTGTCTCTCTGGCAAACACATATACCCTATAGCAAAAATCTCTCCAAAAGAAAAAGAAAGAAATTTTGCTAATGTAACAAATTCAAATTATTTTCCTAGTTCTATTCCATGGTTTTGTAAGGTTTTTTAAAATGATATTGTACATCATCTTCATGTGCACATGAGAGAGAGAGAGAAGAAAGAAGACCGAACAGGGTCTCATCACATTGTACTCCACTATCCTTGGTGTTTGGATCCTCAGAATCCTGGATGCCCGTGCATGCACCTGCAGCGTTCGTAAGTTGGCTTGGGAAACCAAACCCACAGTTGACTATATTACTTTCAGTCTTGCAGGGCACTTATATTATTACTGGACCCTGGTGGCTGGGCCAATAAGACAGTCTTTTCATACAAAAAAAGATTTAAGGTGATGGCCCAGAGGTAACACAACTGGACTCGAGAAAAAAAGGTCCTGAGTTAGCCTCTTGTGACTTCCCTGAGCATTCCAGATGTGTCTATGATCTTGACTATCTGATGAATCACAGCCTTTAGACCCTTTTTAGAGTGTCACTTTCTCTCTCTCACTGATGCAAGATATAAACTTAAAAAAATTTAAAATCATATTTGCTTATATTTCTTGAGATTTAGAACATACTCAAGCAAAACAATTTAAACCACTCAAATATTAACCTTTAGAACTGGCTCCATGGTCTGTTAGTTAAGTAGCTAAATTCCATAATGCCAACCCTGACGTTTGATTCCTGGATACAGTAGCTTGAGAAATATGCTGGGTAAGTGTTCAAGCATGCCTAAAATCCCGAAAGTGGGGAGATATGGAGAAGGGATTGTGGCATGACTATTTCCTATGCAAGTGTGTTCGGCCTTTCTCTTTCAGTCTTTCTCTCTAGCATGCTACATGCTCCTTCTAGCACATGAATAAATAAATATCCTTTAACATTATACACCCTAAAAAATAAAAATCTGGCTAGTTGCGGGGTAGAGCACATAACTATATGTAATTAGAAAAAAACAAAAAGAAATATTAGAAAGCAGTACTAATTAGAAAGAGGGAGAATATTGGGTCCCAGCACATTAAAAGGAGATTGTAGAAAGCCGACTGAGAAGTGAAAAACAACTATTGGGTCATCACAAAAGTCATGATGCATTTTTGCATAGAAAAACACACCATGACTTTTCCAACAAACTAATAGAGCCATGCGGGATCCAGTTGCCGTAACCACCTCTGAAACCTTTAATACCCGTCATCCTACTATGTGGCTGCAGTATCTCTCATGGCATTGAATGCTGATCTTTTTCCTCTAAATATTCCATAATCTAATATTGTAATATGATTTGTGTCTCACGTTTAGGTATTATTTATATCTTTACTCAGTTCCCTTCTATTTTCTAAAGTAGACAATTGTAAGTTCCATTTGTTTACGATGGTACGCTGAACTGCAGTCATCTTATTCATTCTCAGCTGATGGTCTCATTTCTATTTTAAAAGAGGAAGCGGGAATTTAAAGTGAACTTGTATTTTGCTACAAAAACAATCACTTTCTCATCCATCCTTTCCTCACACCCCTGTGGAAGAGGCTGGCCTCTGCTCTCACACTCACTCCTGGGTTACAGGTGCTCTGGGTCTCCTGGGTGCCTTCTGCATCTGAGGATGTTGTTCCATGTGTTATTAACACACTCATGTGATTTTTTAGCCATTATTCTTCACTTGCTTATTGAGCTCAATATTTAAGGTTTACACTTCACCCATCTTAAAAGTATGAAATAAAACACAAGACTTCTTTACTGCTTGTGTTTCATACTTGCAATATTTTCACAGCCAGGTCTCCTGAAAAAAAGCTGTCAGCATAAGGTGCCTTTACTTCCCAACCGTCCCACTTCACAGTTCGTTGTGCTTAGCTCCAGCCTCCAACAACCCCTGGTCATTGTACTAACCCTCTGCCTTAAGGTTCAAATTCTTATCCCAACTCTTATTTGTGATAGCCAATGGATAATTTCACAGGATACTCAATCTCATGTTATCCAAAATTAAAGATATTAATCTTTTCCTAGCCTTGCTTAAACACATGCTCTCTCTCTCCCCCCTCATTCTCACTCGCACACACAGAAATGCATGCCCAATATTTGGTCTATATTTATTAATTCAGTAAATGTCACTGCAATTTCATAAATTACACATTTTCCAAACTTAGACTCATCTGGGAGTGTTCTCTATTCTTCTTTTATTGAAATACTATATCAGTTTTTAAAATTATTTTATTTAACTGTATTTATTAATTAATTTATTTTAATTTGACCAGAGAGAGAAAAAGGAAAAAATGAGAAAGCAAGCCACCAGTTCTAGGACTCAAACCAATGTCAGCCTTAGGGAAGTCCAGAGCCCTTAACCATCATGCCACCTGCTAGCCCCAAAACACTATATCATTCTTAAACATTTTCTATTTCAGGTCCTATTTTAATAGCTCTATCATATGTCTTAAACACTACTCCCCTAGGTAATTATGGACACAACATACTCATTTCCCTGTTTTGGCTTTCGCTTTCCTCACTCAAATTATTCTCCTCACATTATTTCAGTCTCTAAAATACAAATCTGACTCCCCAGGACATCAATTCTTCAATGACCACACAGCTCAAATATAAGAAAGTGTTTGGCACCCCACTCAAGTTTCACTGCCCACAATGCCATGGTCTTTGACTCATTTTCCCATTCTTGTTTCTTTCCCTCCTCACACATATTATTCCCCTTCTTGGAATTCTCAATACAAAGAGATGGCAAGTTTAGAAAAATCAAGTTTACTGGATTGATAAAATTATTTAAGCATTGCTGTCATTGTTGGGGAAAAGTTGATCAAAAGCTAATTTGGATTTGTCTTCAATATGCTGAACACAATTAAGCATTCTAGAAACAGTTCTAATGCTATATTTTACTCAATAAATCAATTTTTAGGACTATGTACAAGCAGTATGTATACCTCACTAGTAAAAATACATTAAATTTCAAGGCACATTTTAATTTATTTTATACCATTAAAAAGTAGTATTCTCTCAAAGATAATTTCATTAAATGCATGCATGCATTTAATGAATCATCATTCTGAGCTGAGTTGTTATATAATGGAAAGAGTAAATAAAATATAAAATTTTACTTTTCTTACACTTAAATGTAATTTCCGATCATAAAGGAATGTGAGTTTTGCTGTAATTAACAGTGTTTCCATGGCTAAAGATGTTTAGTACCTGCTAGAAGTGTTTTTAAATATTCCATGTTTTCACTTCTTTTTGCCTATTTGAAAGTGGAAACTTAGGTTTTAATAGTGTAACAGTGCTGCCACCTGCTGGAACGTGTGCAAAATTTTAGTTTTAAATAATGAAATGCAATCATGAATACAGTGCATCAAATAAGGAAACTCATGTGATGTTCAGGATATTTTTCTATTAAAAGATTAGTAACATGGATAACACTATAGTGTAATGAATATAAATGTTTTTAGTTGGAATTAAACCTTTTTTATGGTCTCCTTCCACTATCTTTATAACTCAACTTTAGCTTTTCTTACTTTGTATGAGTATATACATTAAGAAATTTAGAATTTGATTTGACTAAAAGCTAACACAAATAGCCATGAAATATTTGTAATTAGTAAAACAAGAAATACTCTCCAGTCTCATCTTGGTATATAAATGAAGAAAAAGGAAGAAAGAGGAAGAAGAGGAGAAATAAAGTGCTTCAACACAGTGCAATGAGGTCAGGATTTCTATGTAGTGCATTGGCTCAGGACTTGGTATAAGACTCATTTTGAATTCAATTACTACTCTGAGGCTTCGTGAAGATGAATTTAGAAAAGTTACTGAAATATTTTATTTCTAGTTCTTTGTGCTTAACGTTGGAATTATGCTATGTGTATCACAGGACTTAAGCAAAGATTAAATTGGTAAAGCCCAAAGAGTCATTGCATCATGTGTCATTGAAAACACCAAAACATAAGGACTAGTTATAAGATTTCGTAGTAATGAAAACATTCTCATAGTTTCATATAATGCTTTTTAAAAAGATTATCTGTTGTTTTCATGAGAGAGTCAGAAACAAAGAGAGAAAGAGAGAGGAAGAGCACCTCAGATTGTGTTCCGGTACTGCAATCCCACCCAAGCCTTACCTAGCTCAGATCATGTCCCCAGGGTACTGTTAAACTAAGCTATTTGGGGACCAGCAGTTAGTGTAATTGCTATGTCCCTGGACGTCCACGTAGTCGACCACGGTTCACATCCTGGACCCGGTGGCTTAAAACTCACGCTGGGCACATGTGCATGCGTGCCCAAGATCCCGAGAGAAGAATGGAGGAGAAGGGAATGCGGCATGGCCATCCTCCCTGGGGGGAGATTTCTCGCTTTCTGTCTCTCTGTCTCTCTTGGTCTGTCTGGCGAGTGCAACTGCCCTATAGCGAAAACCTCTCCAAAAAAAAAAAAAAAAAACTAAACTATTTGGACCTAAATCGGCCACTGTACTCCCACACTTGGATTCCAATGGATAAGTCAAAATTGTACAGTTAGGCTGTTTTCCTGAGCTGTTGCTAAGCTACAGCCAGTCACACTAGTCACACTTCAGTCAATCACAGAAGGCCCACCTCTTAGGTTGTCCCTATAACCTACTGTCCAGTTGTAACCAATTCAATTATTTCTCTACCTCATGCCCTCACTTTTCTTTTGTACATTTTTTCCCCTTTCCTGCACATGTCACTTTCCTTTTCTGCCAACGCGTATACCCCATGACCACGTGGCTACCTGGAGTTCCTTGGAAACCATTTTCCAAGAGACTGCCTGACTTGAATCACGTGTCCTTTGTTCAAAGAAACTGTTAAATTTTGGTTTGTCTAAAATTTTGCTTTTTAACAGTACTCAGGGAGGTCTCTGGACTTGAACTTGTCATCTTCATACGTAAGTTGCCTTTCAGAGTGTCTTGTTTTACTGCAGTATCACCACCTGCTCCTATAATGCTTTATGATACAAATACATACTACAACAATTGATAATAAAGCTATTATCCTGACTAGGACATTTCACTAATAAAAATCACTTTTAAGAATCAGGTGTAAGAGATATATTAAAACTGGATTGGGGCCCAGGAAGTGGCACAGTAAAGCAACTTGATCTAGATGAGAGGGTTTCTGGGTTCCTGAGGCCTCGCTAAGCACATCCAGCATGTGCCTGTGATCTGAGCCAGTTAGGACCGGATCAGGCCATGAAGACCCTGTTTGGAGTGGAGCTCTGTTATTTTGTCTCTTTCTCTCTCAAGGAATACATAAATAAATATTTTTTAAAAAACTTCATTTTAAGTAGTGGTTACTTTTGCTTATGCTGCAAAATAATATGAGTAAATATAAGCATAATACTTTTATAGTCCTGATTGTATTAATAATTAAACAATAGTTTATTTCATTGTAGACAGAAATAGTATTTGATATGACTTTGATTAGTTTTAAATTTGTTGAGACTGGTTCTGAGGCCTATCACATGGTCTGTTCTGGAAAACATTCCATGTGTTGATGAGAAGAATTTATGTTCCGCAGCTATTGATTGAATTATTCTGTAAATGTCTATTGGCTACATTTGGTCTATAGGACAAGAATCAGGTGTGAGTTTCAAGCTGCTGAGTTGGGCACTCAAAACATGGCTGACCATGCCGGAGTCTAGAGTCTTAACCACTGCACCACCTGCTGGCCTCTGGATCTAGATTTTCAATTTTCTCTGAGTCTTTATCTTTTAATTAGTGTATTTAGGTCATTCAAGTTTAAGATTATGATTTATATATTTGGATTAATATCTATCATATTTGTTACTTTTTCTTTTTCTTTTTTCTTTTCTTTTCTTTTTTTTTTTTTTTTTTTTTTTTTAAAGTTTTTTTTTTTTTTGCTCATTGCTTATTTTTGCTATAGGGCTCATGCATTTGCTGGAAAGACAGAGAGAGACAGAGAAACAGAAAGCGAGAAATCATCCCCCTCAGGTGTGATGGCCATGCCACTATCCTTTCTCCTCCATTCTTCTCTCAGGATTTTGGGTACACATGCCCACACATACCCATGTGGCTGACGTGAGTTAAAGCTTCAGAGTCCGAGACTCTAATTGTGATTGACTGCATGAGAGTCAGCAGTGTAACCATTATGCCATCCCTTTAGTTTTTTCTATACATTCTCCTAGTTGTCTCTTTGTCATCCATTCCCTTTTTTTTCCTGCTTTCTCTGGGTCAAGTTGATCACTTTTTTGATTCATTTTCTCTTTTTTTAGAATATTAATTTTGATTTTTTCTTTTATAAGTGGTTGCCCTAGAGTTTACAATATATTTTTACTACTAATGTAAATGTCATTTCAATAATACTATACCACTTATGGATACTGCATATGCTTTTTAACAGAGTAGTCTCCATTCCTTGCACCTTCCCTTATAACATTGTTTTCATTTTACTTACACACCTATTATAATCATCAAATAAAAGCTTTGCTATTATCATTTCGAACACATTATTATATCTCTCATATCAAGAAAGAAAAATAATACTAAAAATACTAAAATAGTTTACTTACCTGTACTTATTTCTCTTATAATGCACTTTTTAAATGTAGACCCAAGTCTCTAAGTCTTAAAAACAACAACAACAACAACAACAAAATCCTTTATTTATTTGTCTTTTCCATGGGAGGAAGGGAGAGCACACTTTGCAGAATCAGGAAGGCATAATCTACCCTCAGTCTTAAGCCATCCCTGGACCATGGGCAAGTACTTGCCCTGCATATTCAGGGAGTTCCCTGGACTTGAACCAAGAAACTTCCAATGTAGATTGAATTATAGGGTATCACATTATACCTCTGATCTCTTATCTTCCTTAAAAACTTCTTTTCTCATTTCTTATAAGGCAAGTTTACTAGCAATGAATTTCCTCAATTTTTATTTTTCTAGGAACGCATTTCTCCTTAACTTTTAAAGGAGAAATAAACAGAATTTTGAATTAGTTTTTGTTTTTAACTTGTTATCGTTATACCTTTTAGTCTTTCTTTTGCTTCAGAAATGAGAGGCTATTACTAATCTATGACATTTATTAAAATGTTGAGTTGTAGAAAAGTAGAAGAAAATGTTTCTGCACAAATTTTAGTTTTAATGAATATAGAAGATGTGCTACTTTACCATTAATAAAACTTCAGAACTTATATTTTAGAAAATGTAATCATGACAATCAAATCTAGTTTAAATAAAAGAGAACAAAATACCCAGTGTTTAAAATAAATAAAAACAGTTGCTATTCAAAATTAAATAATGCTACAGGCTCTTGGAAGAGGAACTCAAATTTTACTCTCCTAAGTGATTTACTTTTAAATAGATACAATTATTTTTAATTATCTTTCTATTCAATTTATGAAATATGATGATTTTCTTTTTAATGGCTAATCTACATTCTATTAAAGATTGAAAGCAATACCCTTGCCTTAGTTATTTTTCACTAAAGAAAACTCTTTTTTGAAACTCAGTGTTTATCATTTAGTCAAAATACAGATTTTAGAAAATTAATTTCAAACTTGAAAGAGAAGAATCCGATATGGTTGCTATATAAAAAGAATGCAATTTTGATTTCTAAACAACTCAATGTCATGATCTGGAATTTCTTTGAGGTAATTCAAGTTTGACTCTAATTTGCAATGAAGTATAAAAAAATAAGTACAAAAGTAAAAAACAGATCAAGACTGGTTAATGTAATTAGAATGCTAATCAGAAATGCTTCAATTAACAAAAGGCAAGAGTCTACATTAAATTTAAATTAAGGCATAATGAACAATGAGGGCTTTTAAAATGTTTTATGAATCTATAGGAAAATACTATTTTTAACTTAATATTCTCTAAATTTGAAAAAGTTGAATTATATACTTACATGAATGTGGTTTGGTGACACACAATTTTTAAATTTTTTCTTACCAAGTTTACTATTTATTTTTTTATTTTAATTTTTTTTGTTTGTTTGTTTGTTTTTGGAGAGGTTTTCGCTATAGGGCGTGTGCGCTCACCAGTTGACTACCTGGGAATCCTGTGACATAACCATTATGCCATTTACTGATTCCTAGGTATTTTCTAACAAGGAGAATTTCAAATTAGCTACTTTGCTATAATGTTAAAAGCAAAAATCTCCCTTCTCTTAGTAGCATCTCATAGTAGCACTGGGCCTAGTATTGTCATGATACATATCTATTATCTGTTAACTGCATTATTTTTGTCCCTGTATAGCAAAAGTGAAAGAGAAAGCTGGCTGACTCATGTATTTTTTTTCTTTTTTTTTTGTTTTTAGAGAGAGGTTTTTGCTATAGGGCGCGTGCGCTTGCCAGACAGACAGAGACATAGAGACAAAAAGCGAGAAATCACCCCTCAGGGGAGATGGTCACACCGCAATCCCTTCTCCTCCATTCCTTTCGGGATCTTGGGCATGCACGCACACGTGCCCAGCATGAGTTTTAAGCCACTGGGTCCAGAATGCGAACCGCGGTCGACTACGTGGGAGTCCAGCGACATAGCCATTATGCTAACTGCTGGTTCCTATTCTCATGTATTTTTGATACATGAATTAATGAGGTGAACTAAAAGATCAATCCAGTTTTCACAGTTTTATATTTTTGCTTTGACCATTAGTCCCTTTACATAATGAGTTAGTTTATATGTATTTATGTATACATGTGTATATATCATTCTTTTTTTAAATATGAAACTAAGAAAAGTATCTATGTTTTTATCAGGTATTATAATCTAGATTTGCCAGGATAAAATAAAACAACTCCAAAATCGTGGCACCATAACACAAGTAAGTGTATAATCCTTATTTTTTAATTTTTTTATTATTATCATAATCTTGCTTAGTGTATAATCCTTATTCACAAGACTTGTGCACCTATTGGCAAGGACCTCTGTTCCTGGAATCAAGCCAGAACCTAGACTGATCAACACTGTGTTTCCATATGTACTGCCTGGTGCATTGCACAGGTGTCAGTTGTTTTCTACTGAATGAAAAAAAAAAAAAAGACAAAACAAAACAAAACAACAAGACCAAGAGAGTTTAGTAGGGAAAATGCACATTGCCTCTTGTAGCTTCTGTACAGACTTGGGACATATCACATCTACCCACATTTCATTAACTGAAGGAAGTCTCATGTATAGGCTTCCTTTAAATGACTTCACTCTTTTCCATTATGGGCAGTTAATATTTAGTTTAATTTGTTTTTCTACATAAACTACATTGTTGCTGCCGAGTAAGACAAAATCCCCATTCAGAAATGGTGTTGAACTTGGAGCTCAGGATCTCTGGTTGGTGTTTTATGTCTTTGCTCTCTGCTCCCTTGAGGGAGCTCCCAAGTCTGTGGTTCTTCAGAACCACTGTTTGTAAAAGTCTCTTGGAGATTCTTTTTTTATTTATTTATAACGGCTAATTTTATTTATGGTAGAGAGTGTGTGTGTGTGTGTGTGTGTGTGTGTGTATGCAGAGATGTACGAGAGAGAAAGAGAAGCATTTTTAACAGTCTCTTTACGATGCAGTTCTTCCCCTAGCCCTCCAGCTTGTCAGGATCTTGAGCAACACATACCCATCATGTTGCAGGTTGTCCAGGCGGGGATCTCAACCCACAGTTGGCCTTATGGCTTCTAGCGTAGCAGATCAGTATGCTACTGACTGTATCAATGAGGCTGGGACAGCCTGTATTTCCATTGTTCTTTTGGCCTTAATAGCTGAATAGTGTGAAAAATATGATCATTTTGTTTCCTGGTAGTGGATGTAAAGGGCAGGAAGGCAGCTTTAAAATCTAAAAATTTATTAGTGCCTTCCTTAATGCTTACAGGCCAATATAATTCTCCTTTACTTAGTTTCCTTCAGTTGCAGAGATCTCTATAAGATAATGACCATATTCACAGTACATTTTATAATCCATTTCTCATATTTATATGTATCTTTGCTTTCTCATCTTTATGTCACTCTTTATGAATCAAATATGAGTACCTTGAGTCCACAATGCTGGAGTGAAACAATTGAGTAATGTTTTTCTCTAAGGTACTTTTGTCCAATGGAAAAAAGGATGTGCTAAAAATCACATTATTAGTGTTTTAAACCTGAACTTTCTTTAATATATATAGATTCAAATGATAAATGTGAAGTTCATATGACTAATTTTGTTATTAGTGTGAGGATGAGTTTTAAAAGTTTTCATGGCCCAAGGACTTTTTTTTATTTAATATTTTAGAAATTGAGAATGAGAAACAACTATGTTTTTTTCAAAATTTTTTATGATTTCTTTTACATATGTAATTGTGGTACATCTCCATACCATACAATGTGTTTTTTAAAGTATGTATGCAGTACATGACCATCAAACCAAGGATATTACCATATGCATAATTTTTAATGGAAAACTGCACCTTTTTACGTCCATCAACTATTTCTTCCCTGAGTTCTTCTCACCCACCCTCTATCCAGTGCCAGTCCAGACAGTCTGTTATTTACACTTGTCCTCCCCACTACTATATCTTTAGATTGTTCAATTGGTGCCAGAGTATAGACAGCTGTTATATATTGGACCTACTTTGCTTAGTACTTTTCTTTTATAATCATGCACTTTGTACCAAATGGAAGTCTCATTGTTGCTTATAACTGAGTAATATTCTATGGTGTACATGCGTCACTTTTTAAAATCCAGTCATCAGTTTTGGGGCACCTAAGAAGCAACTTTTTTTTTTTTTGGAGAGATTTTTACTATATGGCACCTGCGGTCGCCAGACAGACAGAGACATAGAGACAGAAAGCGAAAAATCACCCCCCAGGGGAATGGTCACACCGCAATCCCTTCTCCTCCATTCTCCTCCCAGGATCTTGGGCACACACGCACACGCAGCCAGCGTGAGTTTTAAGCCACCGGGTCCGAGACGCGAACCGCGGTCAACTACGTGGAAGTCCAGCGACATAGCCATTACGCTAACTGCTGGTTCCCAGAAGCAACTGGTTTTTAAATGGTCAAGTTTTTGAATTCTTAAATCCCTTTTATTACCTGAAATTTCATGTCTGACTTTTTGTTTTTGTTTTTGTTTCTGGGGTATTTTTGTATTTTAGTTTACGTTTGTTTGTTTTTTGTTTTGTTTTATTTTGCAGTCAATAGCAAACAACGCACACCAGTGAAATTTTCTAACTTCTTATCCAAGAACTGTAAGGTCATTATTTATGCTCACCGTCTGTCTTCCGTATAATCAGAAGTGACTATTTTACCAGTTTCTTTTTCACTCTATTGCTGGAATCACTATTTTTTCCAGGCTGCCATAATGGTTTCTCTCATTTTCTGCTCGCTACAGGAATTTTAAAATATGCCCTGCATTTTAGTTGTTTGTGGAGGCAGCATCCTCTTCTGCTCCTGCCAATTTTAAAACAGGACGGGGTCAGCTGTACTGAGGTCACAGATTGCCTCCAAATTTCAGTGACTTAGTAAAACAAGAGTTTATTTGCTCACAGTACATTTCCAACATGAATTTCTTTGCTCAACATTGTTCTTACTAGAAGACATGGACTGATCCCCATTACATCTGGACTACATTTCCAAGAACATTCAGACAGGGAAAAAGAGCAGGACAAATAATGCAAGTGGTGTTTAATGCTTCTGCACAGAAATGTTTTCCGACACTTAAACTATAGGCCATTGTCCAAAACAAATTACAGATCCACTCTTAATTTTAAGGAGACATGGAACCATAGTCCTTACACATGCAATAAACAGGTAACTGAGGTATCTTTAGAAAAAACACACTAATTTCTATAATATTGTCTGTATACAAAGGCTAGAAAATAAAATTTATTAAGAATAATGGGGTGGGGACCAGCAGTTAGCATAATGGCTATGTCGCTGGACTCCCATGTAGTCATCCGTGGTACGAGTTGCAGACCCGGTGGCTTAAACTCACGCCGGGCGCGTGTGCGTGCGTGCCCAAGATCCCGAGAGAAGACTGGAGGAGAAGGGATTGCGGTGTGGTCATTCCCCCTGGCGGGTGATTTCTTGCTTTCTTTCTCTCTGTCTCTCTCTTGTCTGTCTGGCAAGCGCTCATGCCCTATAGCAAAAGCCTCTCAAAAAAAAAAATAAAGAAAGAATAATTGGGTGTTTAAAACTTACCTAGAATTTGAGAGTTTGTGTGTTAAAACAAATTCTCTTTCATTCCAAATTTTTTATATAAAGAAGTATGTTTAAATTTTAATTTGTTTATATTATTTTGAGTATTTGGAGATAAAAGAATCATAAATTTAAATAATTTTATTTTTGTTCAAAGACGACAGTCAGGACACATGTGAGTAGATATTTTTAAAGTAATAAATAACCTTTTTTTTTTTTCCGTGATATGGTGTTAGTTCTGGTTAATTGCATCATTTTTAGGTTAGCAGTGTATGATTTACATTGAATATATCACAGTAATCAAGCTTTTCTTGGAGCAGTTGAAATGATCTCACTTTCATTTGTATAGTTCTTATATTTTACAATGTATCTCACTGATATACTCTTTAACTCTCCAAACTTCATATTTTAAAAGTGTAATGTAAGGTATTCAGACACCAGGGATTCTTTTAATTATTTCGATTAAAAAATGATGACCTCACAGATTTCTCCAAGTAGATTTGGTACACTCTGTTTTCTTTGGCCATGCTGCATTATTCTACTGAAATGTCTTATTTAGAGACTCCAAATACACTGAACATGCCAGCATTTATTTCTAAAAAGTGATTCCACTTGTGTGCTTTGTTGTTACTTCATTTTTCTTCAGTATCAATCCAGATGCTCTAAGTGCCTGACTTCCAGGCATTTGCATTGCAATAACACCAAGTGGCAAGCTAGTGCAGGCTGGCCTGGAGCCAGAGAAGACAGGCTGCCCCAGGCTTCCTTGTGCTTTCACTACACCTTCAATGGACCTTTGGTGTCTGCTGAAAAGGTGCAATAAATCGGGCTGTTGCTTCAGTTAATATCCTGTGATTGAATTAAAGAGCATCTTAATATTTTTCAGTAATCTTGGAGCATCTGTTAAAATCTAGCTGGATGTGCCATGGTCGAATGGGCTGGAAATGTATTTGGTGACTGTCCACTCTAGTAATTTTCTCAGCTACCTTTCTTATGGTTAATGTTTCCGCAATTGCATTCTACGCCACTGAGTGGTCAGAGCAATTTCTACTCACAAGTCCAAAGCAAGGCGATTATCCTCTTTGCCTTTTCTTTTTTTAACCTTTACGTGTATTTTTCTTAAGCCGTGATTTTGTGGCAAATAGCTTCATCTTAAAATCTTTCAAGCCCTGACTGACTCAAAGGTATTTGACTGTACTTAAAGTAAAACTTCTAAACAAAAGTTGCCGTCTTGTTATCTGTAAATCTATGTAGGAATTCACATAACACATATGTAAGGAGTAGATTTGTTTATATCATAACTGAAATCTAGAGAAACTAAATACAAATATATGTGATGTTTTCTCTCCTTTTCTCATGTATGCACACACAAGTGATATAAACAAGCTTCTATTCTTTCATTATTTCAAAGTGAAATGCAGATGACAAATGATACTTTTATTGCCTGATCTCACTGCCATCACTGATATAAATGATGTCAAGTATTCTAGATTCTGTAGCTGAAAAAGTTCATGTTCTAACAGAGAAGTGGAACTAGACAGATAAAAAGCGTAAGTGTAAATAGAGCACAATGGAAAATTTGGTTGGGTCAAAGTCAATCTACAGGATTTTGCAGTTAATCTCTCTTTCAATCTCGATTTGTATTTCCTACAGAACAGAAATCATATCGAATTTTACTTTGTCTAATGCCTAGTCCTTTATATCAATACCCTTCCTTCCTTCTTCGTTGACATTCTTCTATTTTATGCAGTGTGGTTCTACATTGCTCTTACCTGTCATCACGCTGCAAGGTGAAGTGCGTCGACTTGTCCTACAGTAGTAATCCTGAGACTTTGTTCTTACCCACCAATGTCCAATTTTTTTCTTTCAATTTTAAAACACAGGGTAGAATTATTTATCTTTGTTTTTAAGAATTATTTATTTAATTTTAGTTATTCATTAATTTATTTTAATTTGACCAAAGAGAGACACAGAGAGAGAGAGTGAGAGGGAAAGTGAGAAGGCAAGCCACCAGGTCCGAAACTTGAACCGTGGTTGGCCATATGAGAGTATCCAGCACCTTAACCACCACACCACCTGCTGTCCCCAGAATTATTTATCTGTATTTATTTATTTTTTTCATGGGAAGAAAAGAGACACAATGATATCCTTGACAGAGTTGGCCCACACCGTTATCCTTTTCCCCAACCTCCCAGGCAGCCAGGATCATGGGTACACACGAGTGTGTGCCCAACATTTTCAGGTTGACCCAGGCCTCCCATTGTGTCCCTGTATCATGCAATGGCACCATATTGAGAGCCATAGCAGCTTGGCTTGGGGAAGACTTTTATGAAGTTTGGGATGGCCAAGGTTTTCTTTCTCTGACTAATGAAACATGAGTAAACATACGCGTTTCACCTTTTCGGTAAAATCTCTATAAATAACATGTAAAAATTTAAGTCCCTCTGTGCCAGCTCTATTGTCTAGTGGTTAAACGAGCCATATCCCAAATGGCCAGCTGCAAAGTTTAAATCCCTGCACCAATGGCTTTAAAATATACTAGATGTGAGGCCTAGAAGATGGCATAATTGTTACGTCACTAGACTCCCACATAGTCTACTGCAGTTTGAGTCCCAGACTCGGTGGCTTGAAACTCATGCTGGACATGTGTGCGTGCATGTCCAAAATCCTGAGAGGATAATGGAGGAGAAGGGATTGTGATGCGGCCAAACCCCCTTGGGGGGAGGGTGATTTATCAGTTTCTGTCTGTCTCTCTGGAGAATGCCCTATAACAACAACAACAAAGAAGATATGTACATATGCATACATGTTATAAAAAATTATTATATATTATATAAAAATATATACACATATATGTATACACACACACAACACACCAGATGTCCCAAATCATGGCAGGACTGGAGAACGGAACAAGCACTGTGGTGTGACATTGCTCCTCTGGACAGTGTTGTCTTTCTCTCTTTCTCCCTCTCTCTCTCTGGCAAGCATATGTGCCCTCTGGAGAAATGAAGATGAAAGTGAGTCCCTCTCTATCTACACTGTAGATGACTATGTCTAGCTTTATTTTCTATCTAATAGTCTTTATCTTTTATGAAACAATCCCTTTTGTGTAATTGTTGTATCCTTTCCCATGCTCTAAAATGTACACAAAGTATTTCTTCAATTTTTTTACTATTTTTTTCTTCTTTCCCCTTTAATCTACAATGGTGTTTAGAACTCAGAAAATGTGTAAATTGGCAATTACTTTCTGTGGGAAGGTATGTTGTTTGCAGTATTAGAGACATATACATATGAACATATACTAATATGCCCAATACATTTTGTACATATTTACAAATTATATGCTAATTTATTTATTTTTGTATTTATTTTACATTTTGTCTCTCATAGGTATCACTAGCCTAGGTACGGAGAATATGAAGCAAACTCAGACAAGTTCTCATAGGGAAAATTGGAAGACATATGACATGAAAGTGAAAATGATCAACTGAACAGAACAACATACACAGCACTGTACACCAGTGAACCTGATATGATGAAACCAATTAAACAGCCATATATATTTTAATATCATATAAACACTTTAAAAACTGGAAGTGAGATGACAGAATAATAGTTTTGAAAAACATTAGATGAAAATATTAAGCATGAAAACCAATAATCCAGTGTATAAATTAAATGGCGGAAGAGTTGGTCAATGAGCATAGAACCTCTCACAGATTATCAGAGTGATGTATTGATGTAATGTTGGCATGCTTTCAAAGATCAAGACAAATATAAAACACAAGACTTCTGATTACAAATGTTCATAAAGTAAAAATTTGGTTCTATAAATACTACTTATTTATATTCTAGGGAAATTTAACTACATCACAGGAAGTTGTAAAAAAAAATCTATAAACTTGCATGAATAAAACAAAGATGTCTAGGATAAAAAAACTCTTCTTTCTCAACTCTACCATTATGTATATGAGTCAGAACTAAGTAATGGTGTTTTCTAAGTATATATTGACTGATAATTATGATAAGAAACATGAGGTTTCTGGATCAGAGAGCAATTTGTGTTATTCATAATAGCCATTCAGTACCTAAGAGACCAATACATGAACCACATCTGGTCACTCCTCAGGCAGTAAGCCAAAATTTGACATCAGAATTTGTTTGGAGAAAGGATTTATTATGGAAAAAATCAACTGAGAGAACAGTACAGTACAAGGTTGTGCCACAGTAAAGGCCAAGCAGAGTTTTTGAAAAGTCAGAACTGTGTCAATGTGAGGATCTGGGGACAGGAATGCAGGGGGTTTCCAGGACAGTTTATATGGTGTAATCTTTGATAGATGGTAATAGTTTCTTGGAACCAGGTTATTCCTGAGAATGGTCTAGAACAAGATGGTGTCATTAGGTTTCCTCCTGGTAAAGAACTTAAGACAAAGAGTTCTAAGGCACCTGGGTTTCTTTAATCTTTATACGCTACTTGTGACTGCATCTTACAAAAGTTGGACAACAAAGGATTTCATGATGTGGTCATTATAGGACCACAATCACAGTGTGCAGATAGCGTTGTTAAGTTAGATGGACAGAGAACATGAGTGTAAATTATCTAGAGGTATAGGGTACATTTCTTTTTGTTCCTTGTAGTTATTATATTTAAGACTCAGTAAACAAAACTTATTTTTTACTTCTCTGGGGTCGGTATTACAGTCAAGGAGAACCACATGACAGGCACCCCTTGATGATGAGGTTTGGAGCTTATTCAAAACTTTGGCAGATCACAGAATCTTCCCTTTCTAAGAGAGAGTGAACCTCTTTTTGTGGCTTTATTCTCTCAAACACTCCTACATACACTCACTTTCTCCATTTTAGTAAAATCCAGGAAGTATATTGACATTATTTAACAACTAACACAATTATAAAAATTAATATGTAAGTAAATATATAAAACATGAATTACTTTTTATTCTTCATAGAAATTCCAAGTAATACAAGATGGCATATAAGTCATCAATTTTTTGCCCATTGGGCACATGCACTCACGGGAGAGAAAAATGACAGAGAGAGACAATGAGAGAGAAAGTAAAATATCACCTCCCAGGAGGGATAGCCAGGCTGCAATAACTTCTCCATTCTCCTCTTGAGATTTTAGGCAGCTACACACATGTGCCTGGCATGACTTTCAAGCTGCTGGTTCTGGGACTCACACTGCGGCCAACCATGTGGGAGTCTAGCACCTTGATCACCATGCCACTTAATGGCTCCATCATCAAATTATTTCAATATTTTTTTTTCTGTATGTATCAGATAGTGAGAGGTTAATAATCATACAGTCTAGGGTATC
Source organism: Tupaia belangeri chinensis (assembly GCF_000334495.1). NCBI lineage: Eukaryota > Metazoa > Chordata > Mammalia > Scandentia > Tupaiidae > Tupaia > Tupaia belangeri. The sequence goes on from NW_006199080.1 coordinate 1,168,956, forward strand.
CTATGTTTATTTTTATTTTCTGTAACACTTTCAAATTTTAAATCATAAAGCATCATTTTAATTAGGAAACTTAACATGAATATTGACTAGATAATTACATGATGTTTTAAATGACCACAGAGAACATTCGTTTCTCAGAGAGAGATGGTGGAGGCAGACAGAGAAAGCATTCCCACACATATACTGAGGAAAAGCAACACCGTAATGTCTTCTACACCATTTCCCTCTCTTGGAGTTTTCGGCACACACGTATATGTGCACAGTGTGTTTTTCAAACCACCAGGACTGAGATTCAGATCACAGTTTGTCATGTGGAATTCATCTCCCGTGACCACTGGCTGTGTGACCCACCCATATATAATTTTTTAAAGTTAATGGTTACTTTACTGAAGTATTCATATAATACCTTATTATAGTTCAAGTCTCTTGCCCTCATAATGAATTCTAATCTTCTAACATAATACTGTGCTAGGTAACGAATAATTAATTTGAAAATTATAAGGAATGAGTTAGTGAAATATAAATTACTAGGAATGAAAAGAATGTGCTCAATTTTTATTAAAATGTATGGTGAACAGCTATGAAAATGACTAAGAAATTTCATCTGATGGAATATATATTTGATTAGGTAAGAGATTGTATTTTATCAATTCAGAAGGAGAGAACATATAATACAGGCATCAGGGTAGAGTCCTCATATGTATCTAAGATTATTCGTGGGACTAGATTAAACTAAGATTGCTCTGTATCCACTGTGATAAATTTAAAAATTAATTGTAGAAAAATTATCTCTCAAGTAATTTAATTGTGTATCATAAAGAGTCCAACACCATTGGGAACCAGCAGTTAGCATAATGGTTATATCGCTGGACTCCCACGTAGTCGACCGCAGTTCGAGTCCCGGACTCGGTGGCTTAAACTCACCCCGGGCGCGTGTGCGTGCATGCCCAAGATCCAGAAAGGAGAATGGAGGAGAAGGGATTGCGGCGTGACCATCTTCCCTGGGGGGTGATTTCTCGCTTTCTGTCTCTATGTCTCTCTCTGTCTGTCTGGCGAGCACACGTGCCCTATAGTGAAAACCTCTCCAAAAAAAAAAAAAAAAAAGAGCCCAACACTATTTAAAGAAATACAATGAAATTTAGCATCAGACAATAAAAAATTGACGATTCCTTGCATTTCATACAGAAGTGCCAGAAACATAAAACAAAAAAGTAATATGACCTAAAATCAAGACAATTAGGGAACCAGCAGTTAGTGTAATGGCTATGTTGCAGGACTCCCACGTAATCGACCACAGTTCGCGTCCCAGACCCAGTGGCTTAAAACTCATGCTGGGCGCGTGTGCGTGCGTGCCCAAGATCCCGAGAGGAGAATGGAGGAGAAGGGATTGCAGCGTGATCATCCCCCCTGGGGGGTGATTTCTCGCTTTCTGTCTCTATGCCTCTATCTGGTGAGCGCTCGCGCCCTATAGTGAAAACCTCTCCAAAACAAACAAAAAAATACCAGCTGTGAAGCATCTTCACCCCTGGGCAAACTGTAAAATCAAGACAAAACATCAATCATTAGAAACACAGAAGTAAATGATATGGTAGAATGGGAAGATAGGGATATTAAAACAGACTCTATAAATGCCCTGAGTTCAAAATGAACATAATAATGAAAAATATAAAATGCATTAAAATATTTAAAATTCTGGACATAAGGCCCACCCAGGGGCATCGTGGTTAAAGTGACTGGATCCCACATGGTGAGTGACGTGGTTTGCATCCCACACCGGGCATGTGAGAAATGAGCCAGGTGCACACTCCTCACTTTTACACAAGGCCACTTTCCCTAAGTCCCAAAGGAGAATGGATGAGAAGAGACTCAGTGTAATTAATTATGCCTCTGGGGTGTGCTTTCTCATTTCCTCTGTTTCTCTCTCTCACTCCAGTGAATGTGTTCCAGAGTTAAATTTTAAAAGTAAAAAGTAAAAATTTAAAGAATTTAAGGAAAAGTTTTAAATTTTAGAATCTACTAGCCATTTAGCAATTTTAATATGTTTTATTAAAGAATATTCTGACCAGTCCAATTATTATTAGTGTATTATAATTTATACTGATTAAGGAATATTATTCTATAACTCTTTTCATCTTATAAATAAAATTTTAGTTTGGATATTACATTGTTTGTACATGTCAGAACATTCCAAGTAAATATTAAAATTTAGGAGTCTTTTTTTTAAGAGAGATTTTTTTCTGTAGGGATGTAGGCTTCCCACATATATAGAGAGACAGAGAGACAGAAAGCGAGAAATCATCCCCCATGGGGGATGGAAATGCCACAAACCTTCTCTTCCATTCTTTTCTCAGGATTTTGGGCATGCATGCACACTCTCCCAGCATGAGTTACAGGCCCCTGAGTCTGGGCCTCGAATCACAGTTGACAATGTGGGAATCCAGAGTCTTAAGCATCATGCCACCTGCTGCCCTCAACATTTAGGAGTCTTAATAATTAGTTATTTAGATATTATTTAGCTATAGATATAAATAGACAAGTATATATCAGTAATTAAAATAAACTTTTTATAAAGTTATATGGAAAGATTCAGTGTTAAGGAGGGAAGAGATTCTCATGTGTCTAGCCTATTCTATGGGTTCTAACAGAGACTAAGTACATAAGATTTTAATTCAATACTTAGTAAACAGTCTGAAATGTAGATACACTCACATTCACTCATTTCATCATTATCATCATCATCATAATCGTGTCTTTGTTTATAAATTATGACTATTAACTTTGCATGAAGTTGTAAGTAATATGTAAAATCAGGAAAGATCTATCAAAAAATAAAGAAAAAGAAAAAGGGGACCAGCAGTTAGCGTAATGGCTATGTTGCTGGACTCCCACATAGTAGACCTCGGTTCGCGTCCTGGACCCGGTAGCTTAAAACTCACGCTGGGCACATGTGCATGTGTGCCCAAGATCCCGAGAGAAGAACGGAGAAGAAGGGATTGCGGCATGACCATCCCCCCATGGGGGGTGATTTCTCGCTTTCTGTCTCTATGTCTCTCTCTGCCTGTCTGGCGAGTGCACGTGCCCTGTAGTGAAAACCTCTCCAAGAAAAAAGAAAAGAAAAGGAAAAAAAAAGGAAAGATCTATCATTTGAGTGACAACATGAATTAATTACCTTAAATACTATTACTATGGAACCAGCAGATGTTGTAATGGTTATATTGTATTGTTGGACTCCCATGTAGATGACGTGGTTCGAGTCCTGGGTCCAGTGGCTTAAACTCAGTCTGGGAATGGGTGCGCATTGGCCCGAAATCCTGACAGGAGAATGGAGAAGGAGAATTGGAATCACCCCCAAGGTGATTTCTTGCTTTCTATGTCTTTGTCTCTCTGTCAAATGCACATGCCTTATAGCAATAAACTCTCTCTCTTAAAAAAAAAGTGCTATTACTGCAACAAATCTATAATTAATTACAAAATATTTTATTATAATGTTTGTCATGTATTGTTCACAATAGGCAAGCATGCTTTAGGTTCACATTATATTGTGAAATATAAAGACTGAGTCTTTTCTCCTAAAGTAGATTTCTTGAAAAATAAATGCAAAGCTCTGTTCATTATGTGACATGTTATTAGCAGTTAAAAAAAAAAAAAAACAAGTGTAATGCAGTGAAAAATTATCAGAGGGCAGAATGCTTTTCTCAAGGCATTTCCAACATTTTTATTAAAGTCCTCAATAAATAGTATTGAGCATTTTAATAGAATAAAAGGGAAAAGACTATATAGCTCAGAATTGCCAATTGCCATTTAACAGTCTTTGTCTTCACTATGTCTTCTGTAATATTGCACTCATAGAACATTAAAATATCATACTATTTCTTGTCAACTGGAAAGATGACAGCTCTGAAGAGAGATATAGAGCCACTAGGAAACTAATTAGCATTGCTGCAGAGGAGTGTGTATGATAATTAACAATTAAATTTAAACTTTCAGAACAGAATCTGGTTCTCCCTGGTGGGAATTTTACATAAGTTATGGCTGAAGGTTTTTCATACACTAGTTACATAATTATGGTTCTTTGCTAGATCATTACTATTTGTGCATACACACAACTCTGAACACACATTTTTATGTTACTATATACAGAACAACAATATTTGCATTTCATCAATATTACATTAACTTTTGAAATTTTTGAAATTAAGTATTGCTACAATATTTAATGATAGTTTTAAATATAAATGTTGATAAAGAACTAAACACAGAAATAAAAATCTGGATTATTTATTTATAATTATACCCCAATGACTATTTGAGACATTTGGAAACGGATCTGAAAAAACATGACATATGTGTTCAAAATCTGAATATAAACTTTACCATTTTCAAAGAATAAGCTAACACTTACTTGACCACTTTTCACAAGTGCTTAATATTCCATAAGTATCTTTCATTTGTGTGTGGAAATTTCTGGAAAATTATATCTTTCTTCTGTTTAATCATGACATAAAATAATATATATTTTTAAGAGAAATTTATGCTAGAGGGTACATGCACTTGCCAGAAAGACAGAGAGGGACAGAGAGATGGAAAGTGAGAAATCACTCTCCGGGGAGGATAGCCACACTGTAATCCCTTCTCCTCCTTTCTCCACTCAGGATTTTGGGCATGCATGCATCCATGCTCAGCATGAGTTTTAAGCAACTGGTTCCAGGACTTGAACATGGTTGACTATGTGGGAGTCTAGCAACATAATCATTATGCCATCTGCTGGCCCACAAAAAACTCATATTTGTTTATTATGGTTATATAGGAATGTTAAGAGAAGTGAGAAAAAAACTTATTTTCTTTATATTATTTTCCTTCTTATTAATTTTTGTATTTTGAGCTCACTGGAGAGATGCATGTAGTTGTAAAAGTGATCTAAGAGATCCCATGAAAACTTTATTCAGTTTCTTCCATTGATTACATCTTAAATAAATATAATAAAATATTATGACTATAGCTATTAATATTGTCAAGGTAAAGGACATTTCAAAGTCCACAAAGATCTCTCATCTTATGCTAGAATAAACTCACTTGGTCATGAAGAAACAAATTAACATTTTAGAACTGAAATATAGAATCATACATTAAAATCAGTCTCAATAACAGAATAGTAGGGATAAAATTATGAATGTATGTGTTTGGAGAAAGAAAAATAGAAATAATAAAGTTGAAGAAAATAGAGAAAATACACTGAAATAACATATGAACAAAGCTTCAGGACTCACTTGTCTATAATCAAGAATCTGTTGGTTTGTTCGAAAAGTCATGACATATTTTCTATGTTTTTCTATATAAAAATGCACCATGACTTTTACAATGACCTAATATTATCAGCATCATCGGAGACCTAAGAAAAGAGGGAGAAAAGGGTAGTGCTGAAAAATTACATATTGAGAAAAAAATGGCTGAATCCTCCATGCCCAGCCCTAACTTGGGCAAAAGCCATAAGACTCTAGAAAGACACAAAATTCTGAGCAAACACCAATGAAATTCATACCAATACACGTCAGAATCAAACTCCTAAAAACTACACACAGACATAATCTTGCAAGCATACAGAAAGAAATAGAATTTTAACCACAGCAAAAAAGTAACCCAATTCAAATAACAGAGGATTTCTCATCAAACACCATGGAGACTAAAACAAAGTGGCACAACAATTTTCAAGTGCTTGTAAGGAAACTAGTCAACCATGATCTTTATACTCAGAGAAAATACCCTTCAGAAATAAAGCGTCAGTACATTCACAGATGAAGGTAATCTAAAACAATGGGACAACCACAGACTTACCAAAAAATAAAGTCCAAGGGAAATTGTATAAAAATAAAGGAAACAGACCCAGACGCAGCCGTTCAGGCAGTGGTACACCATTATGTGATACTGTAGCATTGAGGAAAGGACCCATGAAGATCCCAGATCCACCTGAACAGGCTGGGCATACCTGTGAGCAACTGCAATTCTGTATCCTGGATGGTATACATGCCTGTCTCTGTCTCTCTGTATCTCTCTCTCTCTCTCCCACTAAATACACAAATAATCACCTAAACAAATTCTTAAAAATAAAAATAAAAGAAAGAATATGAGGAAAGAAGAACAAAGTAAAAGTAAAAATGTGACTAAACGCAACCTAGTCTCTTTCTCCTGATAACCGTGGTCAATTATGTTTGATAGCTGAAACGAAATGAAAACTTGAATACTATTTGATGTGGATCTAAACACAGAGAGAGAACTTTCTTAAGACAATTATAGATGGGATAAGGTAAATGGGATATAAAATGAGTTGAGGTTTCTATACTTCTTTCTAAGTTGGCAAAATATTGATATCATAGACTGATCATATATATATATATATATA
>NW_006199080.1:1175381-1181699 GCF_000334495.1 Tupaia belangeri chinensis
TATATACATATATATATAAAATTTTAAAAATACTCAGGAGCCAGTAGATGCATTAGTGGTTAAGTCACTAGATTCCTCCATGGCAGACTGTGGTTTGAGTCCCAGACCTATCGGCTTGCTTTCTCACTTTTCTTTTCTGTCTCTCTCTCTCTGTCTCCATCTGGTGAGCACGTGTGCCCTATATCAAGTTGAAAATAATAATAATAGGAACCAGCAGTTAGCTTAACGGCTATGTCACTGAACGCCCATGTGGCTGACCGTGGTTTGAGCCCCGGACCTGGTGACTTAAACTCACGCCAAGCGCGTGTGTATGCATGCCCAAGATCCTGAGAGGAGAATGGAGGAGAAGGGATTGCCATCCCCCCACCGGGAGGTGATTTTTCACTTTCTGTCTCTCTCTCTCTGTTTTTCTGGCAAGCGTGTACTATAGCAAAAATCTCTCTCAAAAAAAAAGAAAGAAAATAATAATAATAATAATAATTCTAATGAAATAATGAATCACCCCACATCTCCACATTAATGTAGAAAAAACAACAAAGAAATGACAATCAGAGAGAATACAAAGGAAAAACTAAAATTGCAGATTAAGCTGTAATCTGTTACTCGCCATCTTAAATATATATGGTTTAAGTACACTAATTAGAGAGTCTGGGCAGTGAATCAGGTGGTAGAGGTAATGTTATGTGATACTGGAGGCCATATGGAGGGGTACTGGGTTTGCGTCCTGAGTATACCTCAGCACACTGATCCTGGATGTAAATTTTATAATCATTTTTTAGCTCAAAAGAATATAAACTAAGGATGAGCAGGTGGTGTGATGATTAAGGTGCTGGTCTTCCACATAGCCAACCATGCATGGTTTGAGTTTCAAACCCGGTGGTTTGAAAATTACCCCGGGTGTATGTGCGTTCATGCCCAAAATCCTGAGAGGAGAATGGAGAAGAAGGGATTGCAGCAATAGCCATCGCCTCTGGCAGGAGGATAGGGGGATGATTTCTCATTTTTTCACTCTCTGTCTCTCCCTGGTGAGTGCATGTTAGGGCAAAAACAAAACAAAACAAAGGGAAAATAAAACGTAGTATGAGCTTTGGTTTTTACCTAAAGCTCCTTCTCATTTTAGCCCCAGCGTCAGTGGATGGTTCCATACAGTGAAGATAAAACCAGCAGCATTCCACAACATATGTGTGTCATGTCACATCTTTCTAATTTGTTTCGGGACCTTTACTGAAAGGACAACAATAGGAAAGCATAGCAATATGCTCAACTAGAAATGGATCAGAGCTAACATCACCAGAGGTAATGACACACCTAACAAATGGAGTATGGAAGAAAGGATGTGAATGTTTCAGCTGCTCTTTTTCACATGCACAGTTTGGATTATTAGAAGACCTGACCTGGGACCAGCAGATGGCATAATGGTCACGTTTCTGGAGTCTCATGTAATAGAACACAGTTTGAGTCCCAGGTTTGGAGGCTTAAAACATGTCAGGCACATGCGCATGCGTGCCCAAAATCCCAAGAGGAGAATGGAGGAGAAGGGATTGTGGCATGGCTGTTCTTCATGAGGAGTGATTTCTCGCTTTTTTGTCTCTCTGGCAAGTGCATGCACCCTATGACAAAAATCTCCTTTTAGAAACAATAACCAAAAAAAGAAAAAGGAAACAAACCTGGCCCAAGTGAGCTGCTGTTAGTTGGGCAGTGACCTTGGAGCCCTACAGCGGCTCGGTGGTAATGCAATTGGAACCAAATGGAAAGGCCCTGGTGAGTGTCCTGAGCTCAAGTGTGCTCATTATCCAGGCTGGTTGAGGCTGGAGGTGAATTGAAGCATAAAGACACTGGGGTACTATTTCTTTCTCTCTCTCTTTTAGTCTCTCTCATGGAATAAATGTAGTTTACTTATTTCTATATAGATAAGCCCAATTCCAGGGTTATTATCATTTTATTTCTTTATTTTTTAGAGAACCGTTTTTTATAGGGTGTGTGCACTTGCTGGAGAGACAGAGAGGACAAGTAAGAGATCGCTCCTCAGGGAGATGGCCATGCTGCAATCCTTCCTTCTCCACTCTCCTCTTGGGATTTTGGGCACTCACGCGTACATGCCCAGCATTGTTTTAAGCTGCTGGGTCCGAGACTCAAACTGAGGTCGACTACAGGCTTCAGGGATATAACCGTAATGTCATTACTGGTCCCACCAGGTTTATTATTGAGGTCACTGTTACACACTCACACACACACACATGCATGTATGTATATACACAGCTATGTATTTCATATGTATATGTGTCTACATGGATATACATACCATGACCTCAGCTACACCTAAATCCAAAGCTGAATTTGGCTACTGATTTTTATCTGATCTAAGTTAGGTTAACTACATTCTCGATGTCTGAAAACACTATGGTAATATTGTTATTTAGACAACATGGTAAAAAATAATAAATAACTAGAAGGCTACAGTCATTCCTATGCAACTATTATCTTTATATATTATGTCTATAATTTATTTTAAAAATATACTTTTGTGTTTCCTCTTTAGATTAAAAAATGTTTGTCAAATTTATGTTTTTATGCTTAGATTATAATGTACACTAAGCAAGGCAGCATACAGCATGCCATATAACTTTTTACTTTGTTGTAAAAGGAAAAATTAAAAAAAACAGCAGAATGATAAAAAATGAAGTTAGTTTCCCATCTTTGTCATCTTGCTGATTTCACTGGCATTACACCAGTGGAAAATACTGAACCACGGAGTTAGGCTAAGGAATCTTGCAGTTCTAATTTATCTCTCCTTTACATCCCTGAAGTTACAAGATAATGGATGTATCGGTTCAGGGTAAATGTGTTTTTTATTGCTATTGCAGGATAGTAAGCATTTTTGTTTCAATGATTTTCTGTCATTATGTAAGAGTGATAGAGTCTGTGACTCATAAAACAGTGTAGATAAAAGGTTTTCTTGAAACATTAAGGATTTTAGCAAACCCAGTGTTCAGTTTCTTCACATGAAGAGAATAGGTCTTAGGGGTACCAATAGGAAACTTCTCCATCAAATTTGATTGGATTTCACAAAAGACAGTAGAATAGAATTACCTTTCTCCTGATTACAGGGGTGTTCCTTTCAGTTTCCAGGAAAAAAATAAATCTACCCCTTTCAAAGAGATGAAGTAGGTCATTTTAATAAATAGAAAGAAGAAACAATATAAAACAATAAGATCCAATTTTATTTTGTCTTTCTTTTTAAAATTAATTTGTTTTACACTTTTTAAATTTACATTTATTCATTGTGCATCTTTTTCAAAATATTTATTTAGTTGTATTTATTATTATTATTATTAAATGTTTTACAGAGTACATGTGCTCACTAGAGAGAGAGAGAGGGAAAGTTAGAAACAAGCCACCAGGTTCAGGACTAGAACAGCAGTCATCAGTCCAGTTCCTTAACCACCACAACACTTGCTGGCCCCTTTGCATCCTTACAGTGTACAAAATAGTTTTTTTTAGCATGAATGCAGTGCATATCAATCAAGTCAAAGATACTACTGAATGCATTGCCATCAACAGGTAACTTCTCGTTCATGTGTATGTTAGTTTTTTCTTTTTCCCCATCCCTTACTTCTCATCCCCTGTTACCCAACCCCTGCTATACTGTCTGTGGTATGTACAGTTGCCCTCCCTGCTATTGTAACTTCCCATCTCTCAGTGTCTACCACAGAGAGAATATATTTGGTAACCTGGATAGTCAGGAAAGTCATGACACACTTTTGCATAGAAAAATAAGTCATGACTTTTCCCAAAGACCTAGTATGTTTAGTGGGAACATACGATGTTTCTCGTCTATTTCCTAATTATAATTTCACAGAGGTTTTCTAATATAAAACTTCCTTTTTAGATACCTCAACTCTTGTTTTTAAAAGTATTTTTACATTTGGTCAAAATTATCATGGAAATATAAATTTATTTTGCCTCAACAAACTGCCAAGATGTACAAACATAAATACTAATGATAGCTCTTCCTTTATCGAATCATAACTTTAAGGTTATATACAAGCAGATAGGGCCAGGAGATTGCATAGTGGTTATAGCACTAGACTCCAGCATAGCAATTTGAGTCCCAAACATGCCAGTTTTAAAATAATGCTGGGCACAAAAAAAGTGGGTGACCAAAATCCCAAGAGGAGAATGGAGAAGGGACTATGGTGTGGCCATCCCCCCTGGGGTTCAATTTCTCACTTTTTCTCTCACTGACACTCTGTTTCTCTCCATTGGGTGCATGCACCCTATGGCAAGCACCATAAAGTGACAAAACACAATACAATAATATACATCTGGCATAATCATTTTATTTATTCTAAATACATTTAGAATACACTGAGTCTCCAAAAATAATAATATGAGTGAACAATAATGGGCAAATTTTAAAAAATGCATGATCTTGAGTGATTGCAAACACTTTGTATAGTGAATACCAACCAACTGCAGAGCAAGACAAAGATTGAGAAAGAGGATTCCCCGTGCTGGAAAATTGGTCTTCAGTCTGTGCTGTCGATAAACAGGTAGGTTGTCGAGGAGTTGCTGTGTATCCACAGAGTTATACAACTATCACCACCATCAGTTTTAGAACATTATCGTATCCCAACACATACACACACAAAAATGTACCCAACAGAGGTCACTACCCATTTCTTGTTAACTTTCTCACTCCTGGTGCTAGGCAATGTAATTAAATTTGTTTCTATGAATGTGTCTATTATAGATATTTTATATAATTGAAACCAAATAATGAAAATAATTTCAGTCTTGTATTTATTTGTTTATTTTCTTCTTGGTCTGATTAACAAAAGTTTGCCACCCAACCTCCAACTTTTCATAGAGCCAGCTTTTGATTTTATTGATTTTAGTATTTTCTATTACTATTATTTCTGCCCCAATCATTATTACTTTTGTTTCTGTGTTTATATTTGAGTATATTTTTCTATTTCTAATTTCTCATATTGAAAGCTTAGATCATTCACTTGACAGCTTTCTTTATTTTTTAATAAGGGAATTTATGGCTATAAATTTCCCTCTGGCTGTGAGTTTTGGTATGTAATCCCTTCTACATTTTACTCTTGGGACTGAAGGCATGCATGCACATGCACCCAGCATGTTTTTCAAACCACTGAATCTAGGACTCAAAATAGTCAGCCCCATGAGATCCAGCTGCCTTAACCACCATGCCACTGGTTGGCCTGCTTTTTGCCATTATTATCAAATATGTTACATTTCTATACATAGTTTACCCAAAATTCAGTGATATCGATATTATTTATAAAATTGTTTTTTAAATCATTTAAGGGGAGAAGAAACATTGGATGTTTAGTTATCTTTCCATTGCTTTGTTGTGTATGCATGTGTGAATGTATGCCAAGATTGCTTTCTGAAACCATTTGTTTTCAGTTGGAAGAACTTTCTGTTGTATTTAGTATAAGGCAATTCTAACAGCAACAAAATTTCTCAGTTTTTGTTTATTTGTGAAACATCTTTGTTTTCTCATGTTTAGTTGTAAAAGATATTTTGCTCAATATAAGATTTTGGTTGACAGTCTTAATTAATTAATTGATTGATTAATTATTCCTTTTGGCACTTTGAATATCGCCTCTATTATTTCTAAGTAAAGAGCCATTCATCTTATGAAGGTCTCATGAATAAAATGAGTAATTTTTTCTCTTTTTACTTTCAGGATTTTATCTTTACCATTGATCATTTTAAATATAAGTGCAGGAGTGGATGTCTTTGCATTTATCTGACTTGTAGTTCATCAAGATTTTTTGAAGATTAAATGAATGCTATTTATTGATTTAGGAAGTTTTCACAATTCACCAAGTAGTATTTCTGTACCTTTCTGTCCTCTCCTGGTATTCACATTATTCATGTATTGGTGTGATCAGTAATGACTCACTCATTTCTTTGAGGGTTTGTTTATTTATTTTTGTTCATTCTTTTTTTTTTTTTTTTTGAGATGTTTTTACAATAGGGCACATGCACTCACAAGAAAGTCAGAGAGGGAACCAGCAGTTAGTGTAATGGCTATGTTGCTGGACTCCCACGTAGTCGACCGCAGTTCACATTCTGGACCCGATGGCTTAAAATTCACACCGGGCACGTGTGCGTACGTGCCCAAGATACCGAGAGGAGAATGGAGGAGAAGGGATTGAGGCATGACCATCCCCTCTGGGGGGTGATTTCTTGCTTTCTGTCTCTATGTCTCTCTCTGTCTGTCTGGCGAGCACACGCACCCTATAGCGAAACCCCCCCCCCCCAAAACAAAACAAAAAAAAA
>NW_006199080.1:1181720-1192307 GCF_000334495.1 Tupaia belangeri chinensis
AGAGAGAGACTGAGACAGAAAGTGAGAAATCACCCCCCTCCAGGGGGATGGCCACACCACGATCACTTCTCCTCCACCCTCCTCTCAGGATCCTTGGCACACATGCACATGTGCCTGGCATGAGTTTAAGCCACTGGGTCTGGGGCTCAAATCACAGTCCAGCGACATAGCCATTATGCCAACTGCTGGTCCCTAATTTTGTTCATTCTTTAATTCTCTTATTTAGATTGTGTAATATCCAACTCTGTCGTCAAGTTCACTAACTCTTCTTCTTGTCCAATCTACTTTTCACACCCCTACAGTAATGTACTTTTTTATATTAATCTGTTTAAAATTTATAATGTTTATTTAAAAATAATTTATCTTTATTTCTATATAATATTTGGTGAGGCATGGTCATCCTGTACTTTTTCTTTTTCTTTTAATTTGTCAGAGGGTATGTGCACTTGCCAAAGGGGGACAAAAAGACAAAAGACAGAGTAAGAAAGCACCCCTCTCCATGGGATACAATCTCTTCTCTGCCACCTTTCCATCCTTTGGGATTTATGGCATGTACACTATGTACTCAGCATGATTTTTAAGCTGTAGGACCTAAGAATCAAACTGCATGATAGGTCATGTGGTAAATGGTTCCCTTAACCGCTAGGCCATGAAAATAGCACCCTTTCTAGGCCATGAAAATAGCACCCTTTCTAGGCCATGAAAATAGCACCCTTTCTAGGCCATGAAAATAGCACCCTTTCTTTACTTCTTAATGCACAGTTTTCTTTAGCTTTTGAATGTATTTTTAAGAGTTGATTTCAAATCTTCTCTTTTAACTTCCACATATCAGCCCTCTCACAAGAAGTTTCTGTTTCCTCATGTTTTTTTGGTTGTGTGTTTGTTTTTAATATGTCTTTATGTGTCATAAATTTTTGTTGAAAACTGAATAAATTAGATAATATTTTGTATAAAGTATGAATACTGATCTCTTTTCTCTACATTTAACTCTTATTTGGTGGTTTATTTATAGCCTCTGGTTTTCTTGGTTTCTATCTCTTTTATTTTTCTCTTTTTTAAGGTTTTTGCCCTAGGGTACATGTGTTTACTAGAGACAGAGAAAGACAGTGAGAGGGAAAGTGAGAAATCACCCGTGGCAAGGGCATAATCCCTTTGTCACAATCCGTTCTCCTCCTGAATCTTAGACATGCACATACACATGCAGAGCATGATTTTTAAAGTCAAGGCCTTGAACCAAGATTGACCATGTCAGAGTCCACCGCCTTAACCACTATACCACCTGCTGGCCCCATAGCTTCTGCTTTAAGTCTTCAGCCCATGAAAGAGAACAAACAATAAAAATTGGGACACCAATCCTTTGGGCCTGTCACACCTGAGGTAAAGCCTCAGCTGTGAAAGTGAAGGTAGGTGGATCAAGGAAGCCCCAGCCCTTGGACTGGACTCACCTGGAGTTAGCTTCAGAAACCTCCACTGTGAGCTGAACAGGGAGAAGCCATGTTTTCTTAGTCATAACCAGCCTGAGTAGAATTTCAATCTTGCTAATCTGGGAGTGGATAGTAGACTGTGGTCCAAGTACCAGACTTTCACTGTTGTTACCAAGATTTATTACATGAGTGGACGTCAAAAAGTTCTTGGAGGGGCTTTCAGGTGGTGTGGTTGTTAAAACACTGGACACCCACATTACAGACTGTGGTTGGTATTCTAGAACTGGCAGCTTGCTTTCTCACTTTTTCCCTATCTCTCTGCCTTGCTCTGGTTAAATTAAATAATAATGATAAATAAATAATTCTCTAAAAAAAGTTCTTGGAAAAAAGACACTAAAGTACCAGTGAATTTTGGTACCAAAAGATTTTTGAAATTGATGCAGATTTTTAATAATATACATTTTCCATAAACTTTTTAAAGGTTCCTTTATTTACCTCTACTAAGTGTTTCTTCAGTTGCTGCATACTCTTTGCATGATTTCCAGAAACTTTAAAAGCTAATTTGTATGTTTGCTTATTTTCTTAAATAGTTTTTGACATTTGTGGTTGATTTCTTTGAAAGAGGGTCCATGGAATTTGTCATGCTGCTTTTTGGTAATTAATCTCCTATAGTAGATTTTATTTAAGTTTTACTGAAATTATTCAGTATTCCTTATGAAATAAAATGAGCGATACCTTAAAAAATAAATTGTTAAGGACTCTGTATTAGTAAAAGAGTGATTTTCAATCTCTTATCATAAATGTATTTAATGCAAGATGTCTCTTACTTTGTAGTTTATAAACAAAAAAGTTCTAGTTCAGTGAAAATTATCACACAGCAGCAAATATTAAAATAGGCACTCTATATTGGACAAGGATATAAAAAAATAAGTCATTCTTAGCCTGGCAATTAAATATGCATTATTAAAAATTTGCTCTGTTACTTTTATCTTTATACAAAGTATGAGCACTTCTTTTCATCAGTTTCTGCAGCTTATGAATACAGCCACTTGAATTCACAGTAATTTTTATTAAATACAACTGCTTTGAAGTAGAATCTCTAGCCCTTGCATTGCAATTCCATGCTAATATAGAATATGACACTGGTTAGTGGGTGAAAAAATAAATAAGAAAAAATCCTGCCTTTTGCTGTAAATTACTTGAAATATGACTTACATAATCTTCAGAAAAACCTATTTCTGAGAGGCATGTAAAGGCTATAATTAGAATAATGTACAAATGGCTGAAATTCTCTTGATTTCATTGTGGAAGAGGAAAAGCATTGCTATGATATCCTGTTTAGAAGGTGATTTATTCTTTTGCTGGGTTAGAGCTCCCCTCTGTGGATATTTTGTTGAGGCACACGAAAGGTTTAATATTAATATACTGCAACAATTAAACTTGTTTTGGCCTCCCAGATATTTTCCAATAAAAATATATTGAGGTCATTATCTATACATAATTTTGAAATTCATAGAAAATATAATTTTTCTATTTTTGAATAAAACTTACAGGAGAATGTTAATAGAATGAAATTCAAAAAGGAAATCAAATTCAATGTTTTATCACATCAATGAAATAAGTAGATATATACCTAAGTAAACATGATGAATTCCTCATACTTAAAATTTGCTTAAATTTGAAATGATTTACTCTCAAGTAATTATGAAAAAAGTTTATTTTCAGTTCATTTCATTTATTTTTATCAAATTACTATGTGTCCTTTTAATGATATGAAAATATGTAAAAAGTAATGTTGACCTCAATATACTGACACTTTAACAGAGAATAAATTTTACATAAACAAACTTTAAATAATTCAGCTGAGATCCACTTGTGATGGTGCATGCTGCTAAAACACTCTGTTTCATATTCTGGGGTTATTACAGAGGCCGAGATTTGATGCCTGGTCCAACCTAAACCCTGAGCACTGTGGTTTGCACTTGTAATCTCAGCAACTCTGAGCCTGGGGGAGGAGGATCACTAGCTTGAGGCTGAGGTGAGAAACAAAGTGAGGTCTTATCTGAAAAGAGCCTGCATGGGGGAGCATGCTTGCAATCCAAGCTAGGAGGCTAGGGAGAATAGAGACCTTGTAAGACCCTGCCAAAAAAAAAAAAAAAAAAAAGAAAAAGAGAAAAAGAAAAGAAAAGAAAAGAAAAAGAAAAATGGAGACAAACAGATGGTATGGTGATTAAGGTGCTGGATCCCATGTGGCTAATTCTGAGATTCAAGTCCCAGATCTGGTGGCCTCAAAAACATGCATAGCATGGAGGAGAAACAACGTGGTCACCCCCCCTGAGTGGTGAACTTTTTCCTTTCCTTATCTTTTTTCCAGCACTCTCTGGCAAGTGTACATGCACTGTGGCAAAAAATCTGAAGGAAAACAAAAAGAAGCTGACTACAATAGCAACTATAATGATTTGATAAGTGCTCAGCAGAGTGGTGAACTTTGAGCTAACTTCACAATATGATTGGGATGTATTAATCCAAGAGGATATTTTGGTTTGAGTAAATGATAAAAATAAAGATGAAACTGGAAAATTCTAGACTTGATTGAAAAATCAAAATCTCCTGATTATGTCAGAAATTGGGCCTGAGAAAAGAATGAACTGTGCTTTGGCAATATTCATATTAAATTTTCAAAATATCTAACATTCAAATAGAGAATTTAAGTTAAAATGAAGATTTTTCTTATACTGTCTGAATTTTTCTCTACAGTTTTGTCAACAATGACAATTTTATTTGATGATTTTAATTTTTTTATTTAAATATGGCTATTTATGTGCTCTGCTATCTTAGCATTTTATATGAAACAATTATTGAATAGCTTGCAAACAATTTGAACATGAGAAAAATCATAAACTATTACACTATATATGTTACTAAATGTAAAAGCTAAGGAGACATCACTGAAAATAAAGGGATAGCAGATGAAGTAGGATCGTACTAGGCTGTTGGGAAGTCCTGACGTATGTTTCTGTTTTTAATACAAAAAAGGGTCATGACTTTTCCCAACAAGACAAAGCTGCCCTTGCCATAGATCTAATTCATAACAACCTCCCTGTAAATACATAGTTGTGTGATGGAGTGAATGACTTAGCTAGTTTTGAAATGTAAAATAGTGCCAGATGTCTTTAACACAAATACCTAGCCAGATTATGCTTTATAGGTAATTACCAAACCAAACTACTATATTTGAAATGCATACTGACATTGTTATCAATCGATATTTCAGAATAAATGAATTCTTTTTTACTGGGAGTCATGTTAAAAAAATTAATTGTACAGGGGTGGTGAATTTAAAAACATCCCAATTTGGGAACCAGCTGATGACATGGTGGTGGGGTGGACTAGATTATCATGATTCCAGTCCTGGACCTGGCAGCTTGCTTTCTCACATTCGCTCTCTCTCTCTCTGGCAAGTACATATGCCCTATAACAAATTGAAAAATAATAATAATGATAAAAAATGGTACAGGGCCAGCAGGTGGCATGATGATTAAGGCAGTGGACTCCCACATGACCGAACATGGTTTGCATCCTATACCTACCAGCTGGCTTTCTTTTTCTCTCTCTCTCTCTCTCTATCTATCTATCTATCTATCTCTGAGGAACACACATGCCCTATAGTAAAATTTAAATAATAAGAAGAAGGAGAAGAAGAAATAATTATTTAAAAATTCTAAGCCAATCAGCAATAAAGCTAGAAATAATGGGTTATGTCAGGAAGTGTTTTCTTATATACAGCATAAAAATATTCAAGCAGCATGTTGATTGCATACTTCAAAATCAGTCCAGAATTTTAATCTCAGCCACTAATGTAAAGTATGAATATCACTGGACATACCTGAGCATCTTATGTTGGTTGCTGTATCTGTCACAGAACCACTGTTTTCTCAACAAGTTTTGACTAATGAACAACTTTGTGGCTTTATGTACTGCAACTCCAAAGCCTGCACGATACCCCAAGGGTTTGCCAGTTCAAAGACATTCAATCCATCCCTTGCACATGGTTTATCTGATAGCTATAGGGAAAAAAATAAATGGGCACAGAATATTTTTTAAAGAATTCCCAAGTGACCTGCCAAAACATGGTAATGCATTTTCTATTAGTGGAGAATCACAGTATTGAATCAGAAGGTAATAAATATGTGTGGAGCAGGGGGAATCATTTTTTAAAACTAAATAAATGGTTATAAAATATTGCAGACATTGAAACTGCAGTATTTATTCTTTGGGCCCTTGCTATCAACTCCACAGCCCGTAAGGCAACAGACCATGATGCCTGGTGAAAGAATGTGGAAGAAATCTTGCAGGAAGTAATTGTGAGTAGTGTACAAATGAGCTGAATTCAGAAAGCACAAGGGAATGCTGGCACTATACCTGACAAAGATCAAAATGAAGGTAGCAGAATGACTGAAATTAAAAAAGAAAAATAAAGAGAGTAGCAGACACTGAGGGAAGCTAAAGATTACCAATGCTTTACATGTTAGCACTGTACTGAGTCATGGTATTCTCCCAATAAATTAACAGTTGGTACTTGGTGAAATAAGTAAAATTGCCAATTTGAGAACAGCATTAGTAAAACAGAACAAACACTTGTTGAGCATCTGCTATATGCCAGATAATGTAAAGCACTTAACATGCAAACATTCTATTTATATAAGAACACGGAAAATGAGTAATACAGTGAGATTATGAAGTTCGGTCAGTTCAACTTCACTTGCTTATTTTTGTTTTATAGTGAGCTTCTGAAATTTGATAACAGAAAATGTTATGAATAATACTGGAAGATAAACATTACACATGATTTTCAATAGGTATTAGTAAAGAATAAAAGAAAACGCATTTATGTATTTATAAAAAATGACCAATCAGGGGCCAGCAGTTAGTGTAATGGCTATGCCACTGGAATCCCATGTAGTCGACCGCGGTTCGAGTCATGGACCTGGTGGCTTAAACTCACGCCGGGCACGTGTGCGTGTGTGTCCAAGATCCCAAGAGGAGAATGGAGGAGAAGGGATTGCGGCGTGGCCATCCCCCCTGGGGGGTGATTTCTCGCTTTCTGTATCTCTGTCTCTCTCTGTCTGTCTAGCGAGTGCATGCGCCCTATAGCGAAAACCTCTCAAAAAAAAAAAAATGACCAGTTAAAAAATATAAATACCTAATCTATATGACTATGCATTACACTTGAATGAAAGAAATAAAACCTAGATGTTTGCAAGCCAGCATATAACCTTTCAAGTGCCATATAGCCAACAAATTCATTTCACATTTTTAATGCAAGAGAATACTAGAAAAAAAAGCAGATTTAAGATTTATTATTGTTAGATGCTTTCAATTTAATACGTTCTAATTCTTCCTTTCCCACCACTCCTTCTTGATTAGCACATAAGGGAAAAAAAAAAAGGGATAAAGAGGGCTGGTATTCAAAATAGCTACAATTTGCAATGTTGACTCCTGAAAAATTTTATTTCTCTTTTAAATAAAGCCTTCTGGTATTACATTAACAAAAAAGTGTGTATTTATAGGTAGATTCTTTTATTTTATTAAAATTTTAATAATTACCTTTATTTAGTTAAATAACTTCTCAGAAGGTAAAAATATTATCAAGTTTTTTGAATTTTTTAAACTATGAGAGTTCAAGCATTACAAATTATATCAAAGGAAATGTTCATTTAAACTAAAAGTGAGTTATTAATCCTGTCAACATAGTGAGCATCTGATATTTCCATTATAATTCTTCAGCGCTCCTAACTCATCACACTGTTTGGACAGTCATTTTTCCATAATCAATTCATTTTGGATGTCCCATAATTCAGCAACTGGAAGAAAGTTTATTTTTAATTTTCAAGATTCTTTTAGTCATTTTAGGATGCTTGTTATTTTATATTTCCACATGAAATGTAGTATAAGGTTATATATTTTGTAGAGGAAGTTACTGGGACTTTAATAGATATTTTGATTATTCAGTAGATCAGGGATTATAGTACTACCTTCTTAAAATATTTTTATTTTTATGTCATAAAAATGAAATTTCTTTTTTTTTTTAACATTTATTAATTAATTTATTTATTTTTGAGAGGTTTTTTGCTATAGGGTGCATGCGCTCGCCAGACAGACAGAGACAGAGAGATAGAAAGTGAGAAATCACCCCTCGGGGGGATGGTCATGCTGCAATCCCTTTCCTCTATTCTCCTCTTGGGATCTTGGGCACGCATGCACACACGCCCGGCGTGAGTTTAAGCCACCTGCTCCGGGACTTGAACTGCGGTCGACTACATGGGACTCCAGTGACATAGCCTTTACTCTCACTGCTGGTCCCGAAATTTCATTTATTAATTTAGGTTTCTTATTTGTTTCATCAAAGTTTTGTAACTTTCGGTGTACAAATTGTGTACCTGTTTTGTTAAATTTTTTACTGTACAATTTTATTTTATTGCAAGTGAAATTATTTTCTTAATTTCATTTTTTAAGAAGTTTTGTTAATGTATAAAATATAATTAAGTTTTGCACATAGATCTTTTTTCCTCCAACCTTATGATACACATTGATTGGTTCTAATAGTAATGATTAGAGAATTTTGTATTTAAAAGATTGCATTGTCTATGAATATGGTTTTTCTCTTTTCCTTTTCAGTCTTGGCCCTTTAACTTACTTTTGTTGCCTCTATGTCCTGTCTACAATCTTCATTGAAATTTTGAATAGAAGTTTCAAATAGTTATCCTTTTGCTCTTCTTGCTTTTTTTTAAGAAAATTAGTTATTATGATGTCAGCTATAGGTTTTCATAAGTGTCTTTTTTATCAGTTTGAAGAAGTTCCCTTCTACTCTGAATTTGCTGAGTGTTTTAATCATAAAAATATGTTTAATATTGTCGAATACCTTTTTATGCATCATTTGAGATCATGTGTTTTTTATCCTTTATTATATTACTATGGTAAATGTCATTGATTTGTTAAACCAACTTTACATAGCTAAAGTAAATCTCTTTTGGAAATAATGTATAATCCTTTTTAAGTATTGCCAGATCCAGCTGGTAGCATTTTGTTGAGGATATCTGCATCTATTTTTATAAGAGACATTTGTCTGCAGTTTTATTTTCTGATAATGTCTTGGTCTTATTTAGAATTATTTACATGGCTGTCATAGAATGAGTATGAAAGTATTTTTGAAAGAGGAGAAAATGAAAGGAGGAGTAGTGTTGTTTTTTTAAAATATTTAGTAGGAATTTACTAAATAAAGTCACCTAGGCTAGGATTTTCTCTGTAGAAATTTTTTATTACTCATTAAATTTCTTCACTTTATTTTTATTGATACATGCTTATTTGTTTGTTTGTTTTATAAGGGATAGATTTATTGATTTAGGGCATGTGCCCTCACTGGACAGAAAGAGAGAGAGAGAGAGGAACAGAAAGTGGTCATGAACGCTCATGTGCCTGGAGTGTTTTAAGCCTCTGGGTCTGGAACTCCCACCATGCTCAGCTATGTGGAGTCCATTGATGTAACATAATGCCATCTGCTGATCCCTCTATTGATACATTTTATTTATTTATTTTTAAATGTATTTTATTCACAAAAGAGAGCATATGTGTGCAGACTCAAGAGAAAAACAGAAAGAGAATGGCAACTATGCTTGACAGAATCTTGACAGGTTGGAATCTCATTCTCCCAACCCAACCCTCCAGTTTTTCAGAATGTCACATGTGCATTATGTTGTCAGGTGGTCTCAGGATGAAAATCATGTCTCTGACCCTATGTCTTCCAGTGCAGTTCAGTGTGCCACCTCTTGTGCTCCCCAGGCTGGGGTTTTATTTTTATTTCTTTTTTATTCAGTTTTGTTATCTGATGTCTGGTTAGGAATATATCCATTTGGGGAAATGTAAAATTTCTCAATAAAAGCTATATGAAAGTCAGAACTCTTCTGAGACTTCAGAACCGTGAATTTTATTTAAAATATGGATACTGCAAGTAGTACAAAGTGTAAATACAAAATGGGTTTATGTTTCTTTAGAATTCATGTTTATTTTTATGTTTCTTTTCTTTTTTTAAAATTTTTTGAGAGGCTATAAGGTGCACACGCTCACCAGAAAGAGACAGAGAAACAGAAAGCGAGAAATTGCCACGCTGCAATCCCTTTTCCTCCATTCTCCTCTCAGGATCTTTAGGCAGGCACGCATACACGCCCAGCATAAATGTAAGTCACTGGGTCCGGGACTCAAACTGTGTCCACTACATGGGAGTCCAGCGATGTAGCCATTACTCCATATGCTGGTCCCTACTTTTATGTTTCTTTAGGATTTCTGTTTCTGTTTTGTTGTTGTTGTTTTGTTTTGTTTTTCTAACAAAGAAAGATCAGGGTTTAAATAACACTGTAAACTCTCATTCCACAGAGAAGTCTCCTTAAGTAGAGCTTAACTGAGCTAGATATCCATCGAAGTGTCCTGGAAGGATCTAATCCCTATTAGCTCTACTTACACATAGAGAAATGAATAGGGACAGCTGAGGTGACCAGGTAAAAACAGATTTCCAACTCAGTCACTTTCTTAAACTCTGGTTTTAAGAAAATGAGTTTCACCAGTCATCACAATTTAGTCAATTTAGTAACAATCAGAAACCTCCTCATTCTATAAGAAACTTGATACGGAATGACACAATTATAGAACAATTTGAAAATACTAGGTTACATGTAAATATTTTCCTTCAATTTGCTTTGACACTTTTGTTTTTAGTATTCATGGCAACCACTTTAATTGTCACCCACACTGACAATTAAAAAAAAAAATAGGAGGATCGACCAATGAAACAGAATTGAGAAACCAGAAGTACCAAGACATACAGACATACAGGCAACTCTTTAAAAAAAAAATAAAAAAAAATAATAAAAGAATTATTTTACTTAATTTTATTTATTTATTTTAATTTGACAAGAGAGGGACAAAGCTAGAGAGAGATAGAAAGTGAGAAAGCAAGTCGCCGGGGGGATGGGACTTAAACTGTGATTATCCACGTGGAAGTCCAGTGCCCTTAACCACCATATCACCTGCTGGCTCCTCCCACACTGACTTTTTTTTTTTTGAGAGTTTTTTTTTTTTTTTGCTAGAGGGGGTGGGGGTTCCAGAAGAG
>NW_006199080.1:1192338-1225293 GCF_000334495.1 Tupaia belangeri chinensis
ACAGAGAGACAGAAAGCGAGAAATCACCCCTGAGGGGGGATGGCCACGCCGCAATCCCTTCTCCTTCATTCTCCTCTCAGGTTCTTGGGCACACACACACACACCCGGAGTGAGTTTAAGCCACCATTTCGGGACCCAAACCGTGGTCGGCTACATGGAAGTTCAGTGACATAGCCATTACTCTAACTTCTGGTCCCCGCACTGACTTTTTAAGAAGGCTATATCTATATTTAGAATGTACACAAAAATATGTTTCCTAATTGAAAGAGACTTTCCTGAAGTGTAAATGATGCTGACATCTAGTGGAAGTATTTGCACCGGTTGAGAAATTTAGTTGCTCCCTGGGGCATCCAGTATAACTTAATCAAAATATAACACAAGACCAACCTATTAAACCAAACAAAATATCTCTTCTTTGAAGCTTACAAGGGGGGGTCCAGCCTAGGAATTTTAGTCAAGGCAGCTGAATTCTAGTTTTAGTCTTGGACCAGTGACTTAAGGAACATACTAGGCACTTATGTACGAGTATCTAAAATCCCAAAAGGAGTGAGAAATGGAGGCCAACTCTGTGTTATGGTGGTTAAAGTCGCTGGATTCCATATGATAGAATCTACAATCCGAGGGGACCAGCAGTTAGCGTAATGGCTATGTCGCTGGACTCCCACATAGTCGACCGCGGTTCACGTCCCAGACCCAGTGGCTTAAAACTCACACCGGGCGCGTCTGTGTGCGTGCCCAAGATCCCGAGAAGGGATTGTGGCATGGCCATCCCCCCTGGGGGATGATTTCTTGCTTTCTGTCTCTCTCCGTCTGGCGAGGGCACGTGCCCTATAGCAAAAAAAACGCGAGCCCCATAAAAAAAAAAAAAAAAAAAAAAAAAAAAAAAAAAAGAATATACAGTCTGAGTCTCAGACCCAGAGAATTGAGAAACACATTGGGCATATGTGTTTGTATACTTCAGATCCTGAAAGGAAGAATAAGTGGAGGAGAAGGGATTTGAATGTGACCATTTCCCATAGGGGGCCAGGGATATTTTCTATTCTCTTTCTTTCTGTCTGTCTCTCCATTTCTTTCTGGTGAACATGTGCCCCATCTAGGAAAAAAAGCAAAGAAAATCAAAAAGCAAAACCAAAATGAAATTAGGTACATTGATTTGAGCTAAAGATATGAATTTCTAACAACAATAGCTTCTCAGAAGATAGCCTAGAAAAAAGAAAGCATGCTCTACCAGCAAATGACAAATGTAGAAGGATATTGATTCTAGTATTGTTATTCTAATATTCTATTAGTGCTCATTACCTAAACAGTTTTAAATCTATATGTATATATCTATATCCATATCCATAAAACATAATGTATTATGCAAGTATGCAAAACAATGAATCTCTTTCTGTCCTTTCTGGAAGCTACATACTCTTTTGCTCTAGTTATTGGTCCTACCTTGTGAGAGTATGCACCCTAGCTGCATGAAGCAGTTATCTGCATGCCTCATTAATTACTCACTTGAGCTGGCTGACACATGCCTTGGACGTGAAGGGCTCTATGAAAATTTTTATGGGGCACAGGAAACATCCTGACCCTGGCTAGGTCATGAGATGCCTGTTCTATATAATGCTTATGGCTTACACATTATCCTCTTTGATGCATACTCAGCCTTCTTTGAAGTTGCAGAGGAATGGCACGTTTACAGATAAGTAATCGGGCTTGACCTGGAACATATAACAGATCACACATGATAGTAACAAAGTTGAAAAGCTTATACACTAGAGGTGCTTATCTCCAACTGTAGAACTTCAACCACACCCTTGAAAGCTTGGAAAACATTTCACTATGCCTGGTAAAATGTATAAATAAAGAAATTCAACATGGCTGAGCAGCACAGCTTGTGTGTGTTCACCTCATCTCTGTCTCCTTCTGTGTCTTTCTCTTTTTTCTTAGTTTCTTCATTCCAGGACCAAGTTCTGAATGCCAACAGTATTACCATCCAGAGAGATGCTCCTCTTAACCTTGCTGACTGATACTACCTGTGGAAAAAAATGGACTGTTCTTTTCCTAAACTGAAATTTGAGATTTATTATACTTAACATTAGATGACCAGGATAAAAGTAATAAATTATTTTAATAGGTAGGTAGACTACTGATTCTTGAGTTGGTTCTCAACTCATCCCTATTTCAAGACTAATAATATAAGCTCAACACCAAGCTCCAAAGATCAGAATAAAGTTTTTACTTCACAAATTGCATAGGAACATTACAATTCTGGTGATCTTTGTTTGGGCTAGTAAAAGAAATTCTGTTCTGTTTCCACCCTCTCTCGTTTCTAATCTTGTATACATTTTCAAATATATTCATCATGGCTTGTTTGGAAAACATTAAACTGAGCCACTATTCTTAATATTTTTTCCACATGTTCCCTATCATCAACTTCCTACTCTTGGCAAGCAATATAAAACAAATCAAACATTCTTTCTAAATGTCCTTCCTTTGGCCCTACTCTTCCACACACACTATATCTGGTATTTACACCCATTTATTGTGTTTGTATATTCTTTATTCAACCAGTTTCAGTCATAGAGTGTGGACACTTGCATTAATGGGGCAATGGAATGGGTATAATCTATTGAAGATATTTTATAGTTTAACCAACTGGACTAGGGAGAAATGTTCACATAGTGAAATATTAACTTTGTAAGCTAAAAAAGGTAATTGAATGTGTTAAGAAAGTTAAATTAAAAATAATTTTAAAAATTTAAAAACTTTTTAAAAAAATGATAGGTGCTGGAGGAGATGTGGTGAAAGGGGAACTTGGTGGGAGTGTAAATTTGTCCAGCCACTGTGGAGAGCAATATAAAGGTTTCTCAAAGATTTTCAAATAGAACTACCATATGATCCAATAATTACACTCCTGTGTATCTACCTTAAGGGCAGGAGAATGCTCAGTCAAAAAAACACATGGACAACTATATTTATTGTACTATTATTTACAATTGTCAAGACATGGAAACAACACAAATGTCCACAAACATGAATGGGTTGAAAAAGTGTGCACATATACTCCATGAAATACTATAAAAAACAAGACTCTGGCATTTCATAGAAAGAGGATGAAAATGGAAGATTTATTGCTTAGTGAAGCAAGTCAGGCTATGAAACAGAGACATTGTATATCTCCACTTAATGTATACCAACTGTCTACACTCTATGATAAAGACTGAAAGACTGGAGGACATAAAACGATTAAAAATTGTTATGGACACTGGAGACAAAATGGAATGAGAATGGGAGGGGGGAGAGTGCAGGAAGGGAAATTTGGGAAATAATGGAGAAGTAAGACATTTGTGGGACATAGATATGATTTGTTGCCTGTTGATGATGTTGTGAACACTATTCTCAATCTGGCTGGTGTGTGATATATATCATGTTGCGTAAAATCTCTTTATAATCTAAATGATGTAGGGCAATTTAAAGTATAAATAATAATAAACAATAATAACAATTTTTAAAAAAAATTGAACATTCCTTCTGTGCCTATAGTTAACAATCAGCTTTCTTGCTACATAAACTACTACTATGAACTTAACTTTACATATCTTGAAATGGACATTACCTTAGTGCTCTAACATTTGTCATTCACATGTTAATATTTATGGCACTTGCCTGGCCTTTTCTACTGTAGTTCACTGCTCCAGGACTAAATCACTGTAGAGTCTGACCCACAATTTACAGTTGAATAGATCTGTCATCTCTCAAAGGAACCAAACCTTCCCCTTAATAATCTGTAGCGCTTTCCTGGCCAGCTTTCTCTTATTCCTGGTTATCTCTAAGGCAGATCTCTCCTTTTTTTTTTTTTTTTGGAGAGGTTTTTGCTATAGGGCGCGTGTGCTTGCCAGACAGACAGACAGAGACAGAGAGATAGAAAGCAAGAAAACACCCCCCAGAGGGGATGGCCATGCCACAATCCCTTCTCCTCCATTCTCCTCTTGGGATCTTGGGCACACATGCACATGCACCTGGCGTGAGTTTAAGCCACCTGGTCTGGGACTCGAAATGTGGTTGACTACGTGGGAGTCCAGTGACATAGCCATTACGCTAACTGCTGGTCCCTAAGGCAGATCTCTCTTCACTCTGAAACTTTATCACTATTACATGGAATACAACCATGTTTATATAAGAACATTGGTGAAAAAAATAAGGTGGTTGCTGATTACAGGTACAAAATTATAAAAATATGTCTCATATTTCATTGCATAACAGAGTGAATGTAGTTAACAATAATTTACTGTATATCTCAAGAAAGTAAAACAATTTTTTAAAGAAAAATATAAAAGCTGATCTCTCTACCCCTAGACCTCAGTGTGTTTATTAACTATATTGTAGAGGAGAATGCATTTTGAAGATGGTTAGAGAAAGTGGGAGCTGATAATATTAAATATGCCAAAGAAAAATAAATCAGAATAATGTAACAATAGAGTTGAACTGCTGGAGTTTTAATAGTTGTTTCTACTTGTAGTTAGGCAAAAAATCTTGTTTATCTGTATATGCCTTTGCCAATTTTGTTTTGTTTGGCATTTTAGAAATCTTGTTACTCTTAAACCAAATCTCAGAAGAGACATTCCACTGATTAATGTGTGTTTGAACAAAAAGATTTGCTATCTGGCATTAAGAGAATTTCCAACCACCTTGTCCCTACTCATGCATAAAACAACAGAATTGAATAACTTGATTATACATTTATTACCTAAAAGCACATTTCTGAATATTTATAGTATGTTTGTATGAATGCTAACTTTTTCATTTCATGTGAATTTGGGTACTGCTTTTATTTTTTTTATCATTTTGTTCTCTATGTTTATAAACATACATATAGAAATATTAAACTTAAGGAAATACTACTAAATCTATGACATCTGTACAATAAGATGATGGATATCGCAAAAATAGAGAAATGATTGGACTAGCAATTGGTGTAATGTCTATGTTGCTGGACTCCCATGTAGTTGACTCCCATGTAGTTGACTCCCATGTAGTTGGTGTAATGTCTATGTTGCTGGACTCCCATGTAGTTGACTCCCATGGTTTGAGTCCCAGACCCGGTGACTTAAAATCACTCCAGGTACATGAGCATGCATACTCAAGATCTCTACAGGAGAATGAAGGAGAAGGGATTGTGGCATTGCCATCCTTCCTGGGGGGTGATTTCTCGCTTTCTGTCTCTCTGTCTCTCTCTGAGCACACATGCCCTATAGCAAAAACCTCTCCAAAAAGAAAAAAAGTAGAGAAATGAAATAAATGTAAGAAATGTGTGATATTAAGTAAGTATAACATAACTTTAAAGATGATAGAGAGGACATGATTAAAAAAACTGCTCAGCTCATTTCTTTGATAAGTTTTTCAAAATATATATTTTATCAAATTATTTAAAATTTTATGGAAGTAAATTACCTTCATGAGATGTGATGAGGGGGACCAGCAGTTAGCGTAATGGCTATGTCACTAGACTCCCATGTAGTCGACCATGGTTCGCGTCTCGGACCCGGTGGCTTAAAACTCATGTTGGGCACATGTGCGTGCGTGCCCAAGATCCTGAGAGGAGAATGGAGGAAAAGGGATTGCTGTGTGGCCATCCCCCCTGGGGGGTGATTTCTCACTTCCTGTCTCTCTGTCTCTCTCTGTCTGTCTGGCAAGCACAGGTGCCCTATAGCAAAAACCTCTCAAAAACAATTTAAAAAATAAAAAAAAAAAGGAGATGTGATGAGGGAATAACATACACTCATTACAAATACCTAAAGAACTTCTCATTCTGGGACTTCTCACTCTGGGAACTTAGGTTTAAGGTATACTCAAATAACGTTACATCTAAGAACTATTTTTAACATCCAAATTTTGTAAGAAAGAGTAGCTGGTATAAACTAGATGAGTTTCAATGTCAGTTCAACTGCCTCCAGAACCACTTATTTCCTTGTGTAAAAGAACACTAAAAACTATGATTAGAATGAGGTGAGACTGGGACCATCAGATGGCATAATAGTTACATTGCTTGACTCCCACTTAGTTGACTGTGGTTCAAATGTGGGATCCAGTGGCTTAGAACTCATACTAGGCTTGTAAGTGTGCATGCCAAAAATCGCAGGAGGAGAAGTAGAAAAAGGATTGTGATGTGGCCATCTCTCCCGGGAAGGGAGGTTGGGTGATTTCTTGCTATCTCTCTCTATCTCACTAGTGAGTACACCTGCTCTATAACAAAAACCTCTCTTAAAAAAAAAAATGAGGTGAGATTATGTATATCGATCTCCTTGATTATATATAAGTGTAGGCTTTTCTTTTCCCTCCTATTAAAATAAAGGCAATCATTAAACAAATAAATAGGGCTGGAGATGTCAGGGTGATTAATGTTGCCAGCTTCCCACCTGGCTGACTGTACTATATGTCTTGCATAAAGGGACTTGGAAAACAGAATGATTATATGCACATATTCTTAAAATCCCCAGAGAATGGAGGAGAAGGAATTGCAGTGTGGCCATCCCTCATGTGAGTGGGCGCTACTTTCTCATTTTTCCTCTTTCTCTCTGCCTCTCTGGTGAGTACATGTGTCATTTGAGAAATTAATAATAAATAAATGAAGTAAAAACTACAAAAAGAAAAAGAAAAATTGTAAAATATTATTCCACATCTTCAGGAAATGATTTTAAAGTCATTGTTGAATACACTTAGTTTTCTAGTAATAAAGTGTTTTATTAAGGACAGTATACTTAGAAAAACATATTTTCACTTATGCTAATTGCTTTCATATCGATTTCTCAGCCTCTATAATGTGTAGATTTCGTCATTCTAGTGGTTAAATACTTGGTTTTTATTGCCAAAAGAAGATTCAATCATGTATTAAACAGTTTTGTGTGCTCACCTTTCTTTTAGCAAGTTTATGATAATCTTTTAGGAGTACAACCTAACTACAACAAAAAGATGATAGTATTATCAGTATTCTAATACTAGAACCAAACTGAGTTACTTTTAAACATAAAGTTACTAGCATGTTATGACCTTTAAATATACAGTGTATAAATGTGCCATCAACAACACATTTTTTCAATATGGTATTTAATTTTATTTTCAAGAGAATTGGTTATTTTTTTAAAACTTTACTATTATGACATACATTTAAAAGTAAAGATGTGTACCTGTAAATAATTTTCAAAATATGATGTATATGAAGAAATTATTCTAGGGACCAGGAGTTGGCATGGTGATTGGGGTACTGGACTCCCACATGATCAACTTCAGTTCCAGTCCTGGGTCTGGCAGACTGCTTTTCTACTTTAGAACTCTCTCTCTCTCTCTTTCTCTCTCTCTCCCCCCCCCCTCTCTATCCTGGTGGTACACATGCCTTATAGCAAATTTAATAATAATAATAATAATGAACTTATTAAGTGAATAGTTCTTTAACAAATAAAGTATGCTAGAAATTCAATAATTGAGAACTAAATATAAAACTAAAAGTCTAAGAAATAGAAAAAAAAAACAAACACAGACCAATAGCAAGTAGTAAGGCTGAATTAGCAATAAAAATTTCCAATGAAAATACCAGGGCCACATGGCTTTCACTGTTGAACTCTACTTGACATTTAAAAAAAAGTTAACAGTTATTCTCAATTATTCCACAAAATGGAAACGAAGAGAATCACCCCACTACATTCAGTGAGGGAAGCATTGCCATTACATAAAATGAGAACAAATACTACACCACCACCACCACGACAACAAAAAGCTATATACCAGTACTTCTTATGAACATAGGACAACAATTTTGAACAAAATAATAATAAACCAAATTCAACAGAACATTAGAATACTTATATACCAAATTCAAATGGGATTTATCCAAGAGATGCAAGAATAGTTCAACACACACAAATCAATAAACATGATACACCACATCGACAAACGGACAGAAACAAAAAGAATATGATCATATCAATATATGTACAAAAAGTAATCAATCAAACTATAACACAGTTTATGAAAAAAAAATAAAAAATTAGAAAAGGTACGGATCAACAAGATAAAGGCCATATGCGAAAACTCTATAACTAACATTACACTGAACAAAGAAAAGTTGAAAGTTTTTCCTGTAAGAACTGAAACAAAGCAAGAATGTTCACTTCTGCCCCTCCTTTTTAAAAATTATTTCATTTTATGTATTATCATTATTTTTCAATTTGCTATAGGGCACATGTGTATGAGAGCGAGACAGAGAAAGAGAAGGTGAGAAAGCAAGTTGCCAGGTCCAGGTTGCTGTCAGTCTTGTGGATTCCAGCACCTTAATTACATATTACCTGCTGGCCCACTTTTGCTACTCTTATTTAGCATAGTACTGGGAGCCCTAGCTAGAAGATTTAAACAAGGTAGAAAAATTAAGCACCTCCAAATAGTAAATTAGAAAGTAAAATGATTTCTATCTACAAAGGACATAATCTTGTAAGTAGAAATAAATCTGAAGAATCTACCAAAATTTTTATAAAGTGGATATATAAATTCAGCAAAGATACAAGATATAAAATCAACATACAAATATTAATATTATTTTTATGCACCAGAACTATTTGAAGAATAAATAGAAAAGTCATTTAATTTATGATAATTACAAATAATGTAAATAAATCATTAAAAAATTAAATAAATACAATACAATACAATACCATAGAATGCATTTAACCAATCAGGTGAAAAGAGTTGTATAAGTAAAACTGTAAAATACAGATGAAAAGAACAGAAGATGACATAAAAATATGGAAACACTTCCCATGCTCATTGATAAAGATAATCAGTTTATTAAAATATCTATCCAGGGGCCAGCTCCATCTCACAGAAGTAAAATGTTCTTCAAGTGAAGCTAAATCCTACATGGCTCGTATGTATTGAATTATGGCTTGGTTAGTCTGAAACACACTGGACATAATTACAAGTACCCAATATCTGGTGGACTAGAGAACTTCAAGAAATTACAGTGTGACCAGATCCTGTTGAGGTGCTTCTCTCATTCTTTAATGTGCATGCACTAGGGTTTCATCATAAATTAAAAGAAAAAAATTATTACTTACCTACACTAACCATAGTAATTTATAGCTTCAGTGCCCATGGCATTCCTAACAGAAATATGAAAACAATCACATTTGTATGAAACACAAAAGATTTGAATAGTCAATGCAGTCCTGAGCAAAGAAAGAACAATTTGATGCTAGAGGCATCAAATTACCTGAATACAAAATATAGTCCAGTCATGGCATGGTAGCAGGTAGGGTGCCGTTGTGCAATACAGGAGCCACATGGGAAGATCTCGTGTTTGGATTCTGGACTGCCTTGAACATGCCAGGTACACCTTTGGGTCTGTCTGTGCTCCTGACTCATTGTGGGTTATTATAGCATGGAAAACCCTCTTGGCTGAGGGGGGGCTGTCTCTCTTAGTAAATAAATAACAAACTTTGAAAACCGCAAGGCTATAATAATTAAAAGAGTATGATACTGACATAAAACAGACACATAGAAAATATAAACAAACTGGGTACTCAGACATAAACCCACATAAATACAGTCAACTGATTTTCAACAGAGTTGCCAAAAACATTCAGTGGGAAAAAACGACCTCGTCAATAAAGGGTGCTTGGGAAATTAGATATCAATATGCAGAAGAAAAGTTAGATGTATCTCTCATTATACCAAAATCAATTCAAAATGAATTAAAGACTGAAACATAAGATTTGACTCTATAAATCTACTAGAAAATGACAGAAATGCTTTAGGAAATTTGTGTAAGAAAATATTTATGAATAAGAACTCAAAAGTATAAGCAACAGGTGGAAAAAGGGTCCAACGATGGGCAAGAATATATGAGATAGGGAGAATATAAATAAAGTCATTTTCTCATTATAAAAAATAAATGAAATGAAAAGTCTTTGTCAAGTAAACATAAAAAATGAATATAACAGTATATTTCAAAATGCCAGCTACATACTTTTCTTATTTTTCAACATTTCTCATATTTCAATTATAATGCATGTTTAAGTTGAGAGACATAATCTTTGAAAGTTTATATTCTAAAATAGAAATAATGAAAGATCTTATTAACATAAGATCTATTTCTTATATAACAAATATATTGACATATTATTTGGCAAACATAGTAGATGATATAGTAAAAAATATTTATTTCACTGATAATATTTAAGATGCAATCAGCTTTCACATAAAGAGACCTAAAAATTTAAGTTTAGTTATTGTCATGATAATCAAATAATTCAATTTAAAGTATGGAAAGTATTTCCACATATTGAAATATTTTCAATAAATAATGGGTAGATTCATACCAACAAATAATTTTTATATAATAAGATTTCATTTTTTCAGGATTTCCAATATTTCTCTTTGGTTTGGCTTATGAATACATTTTTGAAAAGATGATATGTTTGTTCAGTATAGAAATAAATTTTATTTTCAAAACATAAAAATATTAAAAATAGAAATATCAAAATCTCTGAAGATTCATAAAATAGTCTATATTTGTTTTTTAATGGAATTTGTGATGTGCAAAAGTATTTAAAATAAAAACAAAATGGTAGTTTAATCTTTTTATCTAAGAACTCTATCACTTCTTGGGACCAGCAGTTAGCGTAATGGCTATGTCACTGGTCTCCCATGTAGTCGATCGCGATTTGAGTCCCAGACCCAGTGGCTTAAACTCACACCAGGCGCATGTGAGTGTGTGCCCAAGATCCTGAGAGAAGAATGGAGGAGAAGTGATTGTGGTGTGGCCATCCCTCCTGGGGGGGTGATTTCTCGCTTTGTGTCTCTCCATCTCTCTCTGTCTTTCTGACGAGCGTATGCACCCTATAGCAAAAAAACTCTCAAAACAAAAAAATAAAAACTTTAAAAACAAGAGAAAGAATCTATCATGTCTCAATTTATGAGCTCTAATTATCACCAAAGATTATTATGAGAGTATTTTTACAGTATCAATGGAAAATAAGAAAATAGTAAGGCTCTGATTAGATTTTAAAAGCATGTTTGTAAGCAAGATTCCAAAAGAAAATATTATAGTAAAGGTGTTAATAGTATGCAAAAGTAAAATCTGAGGATGGCAATAAAAACCTACTTTACTGAACTAACAAAAATGTATAATGAATAAAAACTAGGCATAAATTATTCCTTTTTTTTTACTCAAGTATTTTAAAATTGGAGAGACTGTAAATATATACATAAAATAAAAAAAAATTCACACATTTCTCACTGTAGCAATACTGCTCAGAAAAGATATGGGTCAGGCAGCAGGTTCCCAGTAGGATATTTAATAATTGAATAAGCCTGACCCTTTGTACTACTACTGAATACTCTTGAGAGAACTGTAGTCTAAAGAAAAATGGTATGTTGATGCTGAATATACTGAACTAGTCTTAATTTAAGTGAGTGAATCGCATTTCACTATTTTTCGTTTGTTTAAATTGGCTAATTTCCATGGAGAAATGAAGACCTCAGCAACTTTTGTAGAATGATTTTTTTTTTAATGCAATGAAAAGAAGCCAAGTTTTCACACTCCAGAGGACACTCTTTGATCCACAGCACAACACATTAGTATTTTGAAGTTTTAAGTGTATTTTGCTCAAATTGTTCTCTTGCGAGCATATATACATTGTGGCATATGTTTAACATTACCATCCCCGAGGATTCATTATTGTCTCTACTTTAGAAATAACACATTTATTGTAGATTTCCC
Organism: Tupaia belangeri chinensis; assembly: GCF_000334495.1. Classification (NCBI taxonomy): domain Eukaryota; kingdom Metazoa; phylum Chordata; class Mammalia; order Scandentia; family Tupaiidae; genus Tupaia; species Tupaia belangeri. The sequence continues at coordinate 1,204,100 of NW_006199080.1, forward strand.
TTGCTCTCATCATCCCATCTATCAACCAAAAGGAGTGGATTGTTAGAACACATTGGCCTGCAATTTTCTCACTTCTTTTGTTTTGTTTTGTTTTTGTCATCTAAAAATGTTTACTCTTTTGCTGCATACATTGAGGACTACGATTCATATACAATTACATCTTTATTGTGCTTTCTATTTTTTGTGGGATATAGTATGGTTTCTCAAAGCATGCATACAATATGCAAAGACGTAAGACATATTCTTCTTATATGACATTGACTGTTACAGTATGTTGTGCACATTCAATAATAATTCTACTAGGGTACTCATTTTTGTGTTTTTGAACTGATTCTACTTGAATCAATACTTTTGTTTGTTAAATAATTCCCATATTTATCCAGATATACTGTGGTCTCTGCAAAGTTAGTAGAGAGAGGGAGAAAAATTCCCTTTTACTAAATATATACTCCAGTTATTTTCTGTAGTAACAAAAGTTCTCAAGAGGTGCCTGTTTTACAAGAGTTGAAGATTCTTTTGATGACAGGACACAGAAAAAAAATCACCCTAATGGCCCTAGTATAGGTGATATATATATAACTCCTGTTGCCTAAAACATAGAAAAAAGGAGAATGTCACTCATTCAGAGTCACACAGGCACTTGGTCACAGAGATTGGAACAAGGACACAGCAGCTTGGAGCTGCATGGGGGATGAGGTTAGCTAGTGTAGTTTTAGCTAGGTTTTCTGGGATCTTCATAGATGAGCTAATTTTAATGATTTTTCCAATTCAGGAGCCTAGAGATTGTCCCTAGTTGTTTCTAGGTGATTAGGGTAGAGGCAGAACATGAGAGACAGATAAGAGAAGTGGTTAGATATAGATTTAATCATTAGCACCTTAACCACTGTGGATACTGAAGACAGTGTGGAAGAAGGGTGGGAAGTGGGGAGAGGTGAAAGGAAAGGACTCAGTGAGAAAAATAGAGAGGAAAAAATATACATATATATTTTGGAGTGTTTTTTGCTCTAGGGCGTGTGTACTCAACAGAAAGACAGAGAGAGACTGAGAGGCAGAAAGCAAGAAATAACCTCGAGGGGGGATGGCCACGCTGCAATCCCTTCTCCTCCATACTCCTCTTGAGATCTCAGGCACACATGGACACACACCCGGCATGAGTTTAAGCCACCAGGTTCCGGATTCAAACTGCTGTCAACTACATGGGAGTCCAGCAATATAGCCATTATGCCAACTACTGGTCCCAAGAGAGAGGAAAGATATTTAGGGGGACCCAGAAATGGTGGATGATTTGTTGATGATAATCTGTATGATAATATCTTAAACTGGACTGTAATGCAGTATATTTATGTTGGGAAAAATCATTTTACAAATTGGTAATGTACAATGATTGAATGCATAAAAATTTTCAAATACATTAAATAAATAAATGAAAAGAAAAGTGTATTTCACTGGCCTGTAACCAGACTCCAAACTGGATGAAAACAGCTTTAATAACAAGCAAAACAAGATAAAATATATTACTCTACATCTGTCACTTACTAATATATCTTCTATTTTTTGTTGTTGCAATGAACATGGCTCTTTATACATTTAATACATTCAGGCATGCACCAATGTCCAGGTGTGCTTCTAAGCTGCCTGCCTTCTTCATTTGTTCTTGTTTTTTCAGGATGGGGAAAATCAAAGATGAGATGGAAAAGGATATATCTAAGTTTACCTAACATATCACCAGAAAAAGACTCACTTATAGCTCAAGTGAGTTTCTTTCTCAGATTATTTATCTTTTATTTTTACTATCCTAGTTTCCTGAACAACATAATTAATTTCAAACAGACTACTTTCACCCCTATTAGATAACCTTCCTTCCATTGCAACAGTTTAGAAGGACATGTGGATAAAGAAAATATTTCAACTTTTAATTTTATATAGAATTACAAAATATTTTAAGACAGTTATATACTATATGACATGTATACAGATCCATTACATTAGCAATTTTATTTTTAAATATACAGATTATTAAAATGATGACTTTTTTCCCCTAAATTGACAGCTAATCAAGGAAGCTAGCATTGGGAATGTTTAAAGTCTTTTGATCTTGTCTTTCAGTCAAGATGTGGGATCCATAGGGCTCTGCTTTTGAAAAGTTTGGGAATGGAACTAAGATTAGGCTATCTGCATTGATTTTAGTTTAACATCAAGGAGAAAGAAGATGGTATTAAAGAGATATTTCTGTAATAAAATTGTAAAATAAATTTATTTATCTTACAATATATTTTTAAAGGTAAGATATTTACATAAACAATATTTTTAAGAATTAGGTAGATGAGGGTCAGCAGAGAAGACTGCTGCCTGGCCATATCTGCTAGGTGGTGATTTCTCTCTCCTTCTTTCTCTCTTTATCTCTTCCCAATGAGTACACACACCCTTTAGCAAACAAATGATAAAAGAAAAAAAAAAACAAAAGAAAAGAAGAGAATTGTAATAGTTTGCTATTAGGTGAGTTAGTAACAACTATCTTTTACACTTGACAATTTAAAATGATTTAAATGAAACGCATCGTAGAGAATTTATTCTTTCTTTTATTTTTTTTTGGCTGTTTGCTTATCTTTTTGTTTATTTTAAGCATTGGGTAAACTATTTTAAAGTGTTTCTCCAAACATGATAAAAACAAGAATTATTACATTTCGTAAAGGTCAGACTGGAAATAGACTGAATCCAACCCCAATATTAACTAGACTGTGATATGTGCAACTCTCTATGTACCCAAACTAAGTGGGAACTATGCATGTCATTAACAATTGCAGGCCAGAGTCATAACTCTTTGTTCACTTGTCATCTGGTTATGCTGAATTTTCTGACTTCTTATATTCTGCTGTTTTCTTTCTTTGCCTCATATGTAGAGAATTGGGTAAAACATACATCTCAGGTAAACTGTATACTGTTCATTGTTCTTTCTTTTTACTTTTTTATTGATTAATTCATTCATACATTCCATTTTTCTTCCCTTTTCTCACCCTCATTCCCATCATTTCACATGTTCTCTAATATGTTTACTATAAATCTTTTAATTATATATATCTTTTTATTTGGTAAGTACATATTTTAAAAACGTATACATTATTACCAATATAAGATAAGACTTTTTCTGTTTATATGCAGTTGCTATATTTATGCTAATTTATTTTTTGTAACCGTGGCATTCTAATTATAAGATGTAATGACTATGAATCTCTTGCCTCAGAAATAAACATTAAAATATCCTTCACATCCCATTACCATAGGAATAGTGAAATGAACTACTTCTAGTAGTGACGTGAGAATTTCTCTGGGCTAGGAGGCTAGGGAAGGACTGCTGAATCATTTACTGTATCAACTGATGATGTCAGATTATAGTAAGTAATCATCAGCCAAATTTCCATGAGCTATCCAGAGTCTTTCAACTTCCACCAAAGTGTTTTCAGATTTTCTCTTTGAAGACCTTATGGATATAAACTTAGTAGCATTTGCAATTTTAATTTACTAATTAGCTATAATATTGTATACTTCATATAGAATTTATTCAAATTTCATCCTCCATTAATTACTTTACATCCTTTTTTCATTTGCCTGTTGTGGTTTCTGCTATACTTCTTTTTTATATTTTAAAGAATTATTTATTTAATTTCACTGATTATTATTTAATTTGCTATGGGGCACACATGCTTATCAGAGAGAGAGAGAGCACGTGCTTACACTGTCACAGTCCTGCCCTGCTTTTAAAAGATCCCTTTGGGGCCAGCAGTTGGAGTGATGGTTATGCCACTGGACTCTCATGTAGTCGACCACGGTTCGAGACCTTGGACCTGGGTTGCTTCAACTCACACCAGGCACATTGTGTGTGTGTGTGTGTGTGTGCCCAAGATCCCCAGAGGAGAATGGAGGAGAAGGGATTGCAGCGTGGCCATCCCCCCTGGGGGGTGAGTTCTCCCTTCCTGTCACTTTGTCTCTCTCTGTCTGTCTGGCGAATACATGCACCCTATAGCAAAAACCTCTCCAAAAAGAGAAAAAAAAATAAAAAAAGAAATTAACCCTCTTTCAGGGGCGGGGTTGGCCATTCCCCAATCCCTACTCCTCCACTCTCCTCCTGGGATCTTGGGCATGGCCATTGAGTCACCCAACATGAATTTCAAGCCATCAAGTCTGGGACTTAAAACTATGGTTTACCGTGTGGTAGTCCAGTGAAATAACCACTAAGCCTTTTGCTGGCCCAGGGTTGAATGTTGTTTTGGAACACAAGTTTAATTTATACCTTTGAATCAATTTTGTACTCTGTACCTTGCTGATCTTATCAATTCATTTTAGATTAGAATAGAATAAAACTATCAAATATTGTCTATAAACTAAAATAATTTTGTTGCCTTCACCTTTAATTATACCTTTGTATCTCTCTTAATTTAGTCTTATATTGCTGGCTATAATACAAGGTACCTTGTAAAGAACTAGAGATGATGGTAGGTATCTCTGTATCGTCTCCATTTCAAAGAGTAAATGTATGGTTTCTCCATCACTTAACTAGCTTCAAGTGTATGTGTCAGTATACTTTTTCACATTAGCAATGCTTTCTTTTATCCTTAATTCTCTGAAGGATTTTTGTCTCACCTTCTCTCTGATGTTTTCTATTTTTATATTCTTATGTTTTCTCCAAATTGTTCAGTATTAAATCATATATAATTGCAACTTAATTATTAATAATGGAAAAACATGCCAATATGATTTTTAGAGTTTCAAATAAGAGCCCATACTTTATTATATATACCTATATCTTTGTTTGTCTTTTTCTCTTTTATTATTCAGGGTGCCATTTATAGTCCATTGCTGTCAATTTGGGACATACATGTGTTTCACAATTCTCTTAGTTTATGTCTTTTTTACACATTTATGGCTTATTTTGATCAACAAATGTCCTGAAATTTCAGGTAATTTTTAAAAACATTTACCTTTCCCCCCCTTTTACTTTTAACAATGCATAGTAATTATATATACTTATGGATTACAAACTGATATTTGAATATGTATACATAACATGTAATGATCACTTCTAGATATTTTGAAATATAAAATAACTTGTTAACTATAATCATACTGTTGTGTTATAGAACCCTAGAATATATTCCTCCTGACAAAAAAAGTTTTTTTAACCTCTTTACCAACCCCTCTTTAACTCCTTAAAACTCTTCACACCCTCTAGTAAGTTCTGTGAAATCAAATTTCTTAGCTGTCACATACAGTGGAGGCATGTGGAATTTCTTTTTCTGTTTCTGTCATTTCGCTTCACATAAAGTCCTTTAGGCACATTCATATTACCAAAATTTAAAAAATAAATAAGTAAAATTTTTAATCTAAATAATATTCTATAGCACATATATACCATATTTTCAAGATCCATTCATTTCATGAGAGATATTTAGTATGATTTCATATAATTATCATTATAGATAGTGCTGTACTAACCATGACAGTACACACACCCCTTTGATATATTGATTTCCATTTCTATGGACATAAGCCTAGTGGTGAAATTACTGGATCATATGGTACTTTTATTTTTAATTTTTTGAGGAATCTCCAAAATGTTTTCCTTAATGGCATTTGTTTACATTCCCATCAGTGGGGTAAATGAGCTCCCCTTTCTCTACATCCTCATCAGCAGTTGTTATGTTTTGTTCTTTTGACAATAACCATTCTAACTGGGCTGAACTGATGTGGTAGTTTGGATTTACATTTCTCTTATGATTAGTGAAATATTTTCATGCATTTGGTCTTTGGTTTTTGTATATCTCTCTCTTTGGAGAGTACATGCACCCTATAACCAAACCTTTAAATATAGCAAAAACCTCTCCAAAAAGAGAAAAAAAAATAAAAAAAGAAATTAACCCTCTTTCAGGGGCGGGGTTGGCCATTCCCCAATCCCTACTCCTCCACTCTCCTCCTGGGATCTTGGGCATGGCCATTGAGTCACCCAACATGAATTTCAAGCCATCAAGTCTGGGACTTAAAACTATGGTTTACCGTGTGGTAGTCCAGTGAAATAACCACTAAGCCTTTTGCTGGCCCAGGGTTGAATGTTGTTTTGGAACACAAGTTTAATTTATACCTTTGAATCAATTTTGTACTCTGTACCTTGCTGATCTTATCAATTCATTTTAGATTAGAATAGAATAAAACTATCAAATATTGTCTATAAACTAAAATAATTTTGTTGCCTTCACCTTTAATTATACCTTTGTATCTCTCTTAATTTAGTCTTATATTGCTGGCTATAATACAAGGTACCTTGTAAAGAACTAGAGATGATGGTAGGTATCTCTGTATCGTCTCCATTTCAAAGAGTAAATGTATGGTTTCTCCATCACTTAACTAGCTTCAAGTGTATGTGTCAGTATACTTTTTCACATTAGCAATGCTTTCTTTTATCCTTAATTCTCTGAAGGATTTTTGTCTCACCTTCTCTCTGATGTTTTCTATTTTTATATTCTTATGTTTTCTCCAAATTGTTCAGTATTAAATCATATATAATTGCAACTTAATTATTAATAATGGAAAAACATGCCAATATGATTTTTAGAGTTTCAAATAAGAGCCCATACTTTATTATATATACCTATATCTTTGTTTGTCTTTTTCTCTTTTATTATTCAGGGTGCCATTTATAGTCCATTGCTGTCAATTTGGGACATACATGTGTTTCACAATTCTCTTAGTTTATGTCTTTTTTACACATTTATGGCTTATTTTGATCAACAAATGTCCTGAAATTTCAGGTAATTTTTAAAAACATTTACCTTTCCCCCCCTTTTACTTTTAACAATGCATAGTAATTATATATACTTATGGATTACAAACTGATATTTGAATATGTATACATAACATGTAATGATCACTTCTAGATATTTTGAAATATAAAATAACTTGTTAACTATAATCATACTGTTGTGTTATAGAACCCTAGAATATATTCCTCCTGACAAAAAAAGTTTTTTTAACCTCTTTACCAACCCCTCTTTAACTCCTTAAAACTCTTCACACCCTCTAGTAAGTTCTGTGAAATCAAATTTCTTAGCTGTCACATACAGTGGAGGCATGTGGAATTTCTTTTTCTGTTTCTGTCATTTCGCTTCACATAAAGTCCTTTAGGCACATTCATATTACCAAAATTTAAAAAATAAATAAGTAAAATTTTTAATCTAAATAATATTCTATAGCACATATATACCATATTTTCAAGATCCATTCATTTCATGAGAGATATTTAGTATGATTTCATATAATTATCATTATAGATAGTGCTGTACTAACCATGACAGTACACACACCCCTTTGATATATTGATTTCCATTTCTATGGACATAAGCCTAGTGGTGAAATTACTGGATCATATGGTACTTTTATTTTTAATTTTTTGAGGAATCTCCAAAATGTTTTCCTTAATGGCATTTGTTTACATTCCCATCAGTGGGGTAAATGAGCTCCCCTTTCTCTACATCCTCATCAGCAGTTGTTATGTTTTGTTCTTTTGACAATAACCATTCTAACTGGGCTGAACTGATGTGGTAGTTTGGATTTACATTTCTCTTATGATTAGTGAAATATTTTCATGCATTTGGTCTTTGGTCTTTGTATATCTCTCTCTTTGGAGAGTACATGCACCCTATAACCAAACCTTTAAAAAAAAAAAAAGGTAAATAGATTAAGCCACAGCTGCTAGATATGGGACTGGCTATCTGAGGCAATGAAACTGCTTGTATAAATGAAGTCGAAAGTAAAATTGAAGGGCAAGATGCAGATAATTGATCTATCTTTTTTCTGTTTCAGTGGCAACTCACTCGGGACAGTTTTTTCATGAAGTCAGTCTGTGTCACCATGTAGATATATCCACTTCACAGTCTACTGTTGTTCTGTTTGTTTGTTTTTGGTGTGTGTGTGGGGGACCGGGGGATCTTATCATGAAGTAGTATCCAGGAGGTAATGCTTCGGCATGCCATTTTTTTCTTACGTTTTCTACATCACATTCCTTTTGTCTTACTTCCATTGCTCTGAGGTTATAACATTTAAGTGAAGCACATTTAGTTTATTTGTAATGTTTGTTTTTTTAGAAATTCAGGCTCAGAAAATTGCTATTAAGTACTATTTTAGTCAACAGGCTCTTAGGGTGGGGTTTTAGAAGTGGATTGCCCACTTGACTTAAGACAATGAACTCACTCTGCTATGATTTTGAAAATGACAATAGCTTCTGGAAACTGTCACTTAACAGGTATTTAAGTTGATCCCTATTATTAATTGAACGGAAGTACAAGCAAGGAAAAAGCCCAGGGGAGTTCATGCAATGTTTAATCAGTATGGGACAACAGTAAACATTATTGACAGAGATTGATGCTTTAGACATACTTTGAAAGGATAATAGGTTCAGGGCAGTTATTTGCCAACCTAATAAATAATTTTAAACCAGCCACGACAATTTTATATTAGATGTACTCCCTTGTAGACACACGTGAGACAGCGCTGAATAGTCCGCCCCTAGATATTCCCAAAGCTCCAAAGTAAAGAATAAATGTTAAAGACTGAATAATCATCCATTGTATGAAAAAGACTTAATAAGCAAAGAAAAGGCCTCTGAGACCTAGGAAGGAAAATTATAGGTAGACACACTTAAAAACTTAATTCCTTTTTTTTATTGAGTTTTCCTACAAGACAGAAGCAACCATATTCCAGTAGCAAATGCTATAGAATGCATGTTAAGCAGGTCAATCACAAGATCCTAATGCTTACACCCTTCAAGAGTAGCCTCGAACATCTTTTAAACATCTTTAGCCTGAGAGGTCAGGTTTCTGTACAGACCAGAGTGAGACGTACAAAGTTACACTAGAACAAAATTTCAAAAAATTTTGAAACTTCATAAAATTTCAAAACCTGGCCTATTTTTATCTTGAGAAACAAGATACCATGTGTGGGAGAGGATCTCAACATACCCTGTAAGAATGGGGGTACAGAATGCAAGTAAATGCAGGGAGAATTCATTGATATAGAGACATTTAACCATAACACCTGATTTAATCGTTGACAAGGATACCTTATGGTCAAGCTATTTGTTAGAAAAGTACCTTAAATCCTGAGATTAACAATGACTGCAAGAAAATGAGACAAAGATGCTAAGACTTTCTTGTCAGAGTTTTAAAAATAAAAAAACTTAGAGGAATGGATAAAATGTATTTATTAAGGATAAACTGAGAAATGTTGGAGAATATAGTAACCTTGAAATAGTTATAATAAAAACATGAAATAGTTCCCCAACTCAGATAGCCTCTCTGCAGAGGTAGTAGAGAAAGAAAATACTTATTGAATAAGCGCTAAACCAGAATGTGATATGTATTAGAGACAATCCACAAAGAGACTGCAAAGGTAGAAAGAAATCTGACACTTTCCAATAACTCAGCAGATACAACTCATTACACACATGTTCTCGAGGTAAATAACTAGTCTTCAAGCAGGAAGATTTGACAGCACCATTTATCACACACAAACTATTCCAATTTAACTCGTTAATTGGAGTAATGGATTAGTTTAGCTAAGTGGCTTTATCCAAAGGAAAAATGAATTTTTAATATATTTATAATAGGAGATAGTTTTTCAATGTAAAGAAAGGAATTTGCCAAAGTTAGACTCCTACTCTTCCACAGAAATTGGGCAATAGGCTTACTATTCTCATTGTTAGTTACATTTCAGAGTTAACTCCCAGGTCCTAAAGAATGTCATGGCCAAATTGTACAGCTAAAAAATGGTTAGATACTGGATACAGTGTGGGAAGAGGGTGAGAGAAGGAGGAGAGTGTGAGGAAAGATATTAAGGAGAAAAATAGAGATGAAAGACACTTATGGGACACAGAAATGGGTAATTATCTGTTGATGATAATGTATATTGTATCCCCAATTGAACTGGTGTGAAATGTATTCAGGTTGGAAAATTCTCTTTACAAGCTAAGCGATGTATAGTGACTGACTGTATAGGCAAAAATGAAATATAAAAAAGATTGATTTAATTTTTAAAAGGAGAGGACGTACTTGCGATTAGAAGCTTTATAAAGAAATTGCTCAATGAAAAAGAGAGGAGGGAAATATTTTCCAGGAGAATTAACATTATTTTTAATTTGTATTTATCCTTAGAAAATTCAACATACACTTACATTCCTGAGTACCCAGAAGGTTTCCACTCCCAAAGGCAATAAGGAATACACTGGTAAAAAGAATCTCAGTATTTTTAAGTTATTGCCAGAGGGCTTGAGTGCTCGCTAGAGAGCGAGTCAGAGAGTGAGGCTGGTGGGGTGCGTCCTAATGGGGCAGGGTCACACAGCAGTCCCTTTTTCTTCATACCTCAATCTTACTGGGATGTTGGCCATACACATACATGTTAGAGATTCAAGTTACAGGGTCAACACCCAGACTGTGGTTGACTGTGTGACATCCAGCTTCCCTTAACCATGGGTCTGGTTCAATCACAGTATTTAAAAAGAGTTCATAATAATAATTTTTTTTTTTTGGAGAGGTTTTATTCGCTGTAGGGCGCGTGCACTCGCCAGACAGACAGAGAGAGAGATAGAGGCAGAAAGCGAGAAATCACCCCCCAGGGGGGATGGTCACACCGCAATCCTTTCTCCTCCATTCTTCTCTCAGGATCTTGGGCACGTACGCACACGTGGCCAGTGAGAGAAGGAGGAGAGTGTGAGGAAAGATATTAAGGAGAAAAATAGAGATGAAAGACACTTATGGGACACAGAAATGGGTAATTATCTGTTGATGATAATGTATATTGTATCCCCAATTGAACTGGTGTGAAATGTATTCAGGTTGGAAAATTCTCTTTACAAGCTAAGCGATGTATAGTGACTGACTGTATAGGCAAAAATGAAATATAAAAAAGATTGATTTAATTTTTAAAAGGAGAGGACGTACTTGCGATTAGAAGCTTTATAAAGAAATTGCTCAATGAAAAAGAGAGGAGGGAAATATTTTCCAGGAGAATTAACATTATTTTTAATTTGTATTTATCCTTAGAAAATTCAACATACACTTACATTCCTGAGTACCCAGAAGGTTTCCACTCCCAAAGGCAATAAGGAATACACTGGTAAAAAGAATCTCAGTATTTTTAAGTTATTGCCAGAGGGCTTGAGTGCTCGCTAGAGAGCGAGTCAGAGAGTGAGGCTGGTGGGGTGCGTCCTAATGGGGCAGGGTCACACAGCAGTCCCTTTTTCTTCATACCTCAATCTTACTGGGATGTTGGCCATACACATACATGTTAGAGATTCAAGTTACAGGGTCAACACCCAGACTGTGGTTGACTGTGTGACATCCAGCTTCCCTTAACCATGGGTCTGGTTCAATCACAGTATTTAAAAAGAGTTCATAATAATAATTTTTTTTTTTTGGAGAGGTTTTATTCGCTGTAGGGCGCGTGCACTCGCCAGACAGACAGAGAGAGAGATAGAGGCAGAAAGCGAGAAATCACCCCCCAGGGGGGATGGTCACACCGCAATCCTTTCTCCTCCATTCTTCTCTCAGGATCTTGGGCACGCCCGCACACGTGGCCAGCGTGAGTTTTAAGCCACCAGGTCTGGGACGCGAACCACGGTTGACTACGTGGGAGTCCAGCGACATAGCCATTAAGCTAACTGATGGTTCCCGCATAATAATAATTTTTTATAGACCAGTGTTTACACAAGGTATTGCTAGAAAAAAATGGACTCTTTAACATCAATAATTTCATAGAATATCATAATGGTGAAATAAGGGAGTGGTACTTAAAAGTTAGAGCAGATCATGCGCAATTTCCATAACGTGTAGGAGATGACAAATGACAATGAAACTATTGATCTACTGGAACCTAGGCCAATGGTTAATAAAATAAAATCATTATTGGGGTTAGCAGGTGGTATAATAGTTAAGGTACTGGACTCCCACGTGGTCACTGCGGTTCAAGTCTCAGATACAGCAGCTTAAAACTCATACTGGGTACATATGGGTGCATGCTCAAAATCCAGAGAGGAGAATAGGGTGGGAGTGATTTCGCTCTTTCTGTCTCTTGGTCTCTCATAGAGGATCACTTGTGCCCCAAGGCAAACATCCTTATAAAAAGTTATTCTTCGGATACAAAGTAACAGAAAAACAGGGTACACTATTACATAGTTTGTCTGAAAAAGTAAAAGAAAGCTGGGATGATATAATAGTTTTACTGAACTATTGCAGTGGAAAATTATAATCTTTCAACAATGTTTGTTTTTTAAATTAACAGATGAAATTGTATGGGACCAGTAGCTGGCATGGTGGTTAAAACAACTGAAATCCAACTGCGCCAGGGCAGAGATCCCGTGCTTCAGGGTCGAGGGATTTCTCCCAGCTTCCTTCACTCACTCCCAGCCATTGCTGTATTTCTGCTGTCCTAGACTTGGTGACTCAAAACACACACCAGGTATGTATGCCCAAAATCCTGAGAGGAGAAAGGTTTGCAGCAAGACAATTGCCCCGGTGAGGTGCTTTCTCACTTTAACCTTTCTCTCTCTGACAAGTTCATGCTCTCTTAATAAACAATTTTAAAAATAAATAAAAAGAAGGCATCTTTTAAAAACAGAAAAATAATGATATGTAGTTGTCATGTACAATATGATGTTTTGAAGTATCTATGCACAATCTTTGACCTTAGTGTACTGATAGACCAGAATCCACTTATTGGTACTACAGTTCAGGTTCCCTTGAGGAAGACCTCTGCAATAACACTGCAAATAAAGTGGATATTCTTCACTTGAGCATTTACTCAGGTTGGCTATTAGCTAGTGTAACTGTGCATTGGGGAAAGATGGATGAAAGATTATTTGAAGACTAGTAGATATTAGTTTCTTATCAGGGGACAAAGGCATTATCTTCATCCTTTGATTAGAAGAGAGTGCTAAAGATGCCAAGTGGAAAATAAAATTTTGGATTTAGTTCATTCCGCGTAGTCTCCAAACATTTTGCTGACATACCCTGTAATTATTTCCCCAATTCTCTGAAGGAAAACTGAACTCAATATGCTTAACACAAATGGAGCTCTTAGAATATGAAAGAGGACTCTTAGCTATTACGGGTATCAATCTCCTATATTTTGGGGAACTAGCCCACTGTGAAAAGTACAGGTCTTTTATTCAGTCACTGGTGTCAGAGGGTAGAATTACTCCAATCTGCATGTGACCTGAAATTAGGCTTTGCTACAATTTTTCTTCTATTTGGTCCACCCCTGTGTCAAATATTTGAGTTCAAACAATTTTCATTTCATGGGACTTGAGATCTAAGCACTGGTAAAATTTTGGATTGTTTTTTATTTATTTATAGAAGAAACATAGGCTTTGCCAATTTTGGAAAGTGTCTCTCTGCTTTTCAGACTATGTAAGAATTTTTAAATTTTCTGGGGTATTCTCATGTACTTTAACCCCATCCTTTAGATTTTGTTCCTTCTGAGAATTTTTTTTCTGCTCTACTGCCCAAACTCCAAGACTTCGGAGAGTAGGGACTATACCTGGGAAGAGATCCCGGGTTTCTTTATTCACTCCCAGCCATTGCTGTATTCCTGCAGTCCACTCAGTAACAGTTTACAGGTATGTTAACTCATGAAATCAGATTCACTCAGTGTTTGGGGATTCATGTGACAATTTGGAATTCTCAGCTGTCATGCTGCCTCCTATACAACCATTAAACCGTACTGAAATTCATCTGGTTTCTAGTGTCCCTGTTTATGGTGGGTTATTCCTCTTCCCACCACTCTGGTAAGTGTGAAAGCAACTGTAAGTCACTCTCAGATCACAGCTCTTCAAGTCTATAGGCATTAAAGGATACCACATAAACATTCTTTCCTTTTTTTCAATTATATTAGTTGCCATTTGAAATCACTTTCAGTTTGTGTGGAATGTACAAGTATTTTTCAGGACAGGATACGCAGAAAATTTAAACAGGATAATGGATGCATTTATTTTGATGAGATTAAACAATTTTTCTTTCTTTTATCTTTCCAACACTGTTGATATGTCTACTGTCTTTTTTTTTTTTTTTCCACACAAACGAATGGTGCTTTAGCAAGGTAGTGGACAAAAATCATACTCTGTGGGGCCAACAGATGGCGTAATGATCATGTTGCTGGACTCCCATGTAGCTGACCACAGTTCGAGTCCTGGACCTGACAGCTTAAAACACACTGGATGCATGTATGTGCATACTCAAAATCCAGAGAGGAGAATGGAAGAGAAGGGATTGTGGTGTGGCCATCCCCCCGGGAGCTGTGATTTCTTGCTTTCTGTCTCTCTCCCCAGCAAGCACACATGTCCTATAGCAAATAAGCTATCTCTAAAAAATAAATTTAAGAAAGAGTCATACTCTGAGATCACATAATGAATGATCAGTGTTTATAGCATAAGCTTAAAAATTAATGTAACCCTGAGGCAAGACTGTCAATGCAAACATTCATCCTTGTCAGGAAAAGAAAAATGGCTTCTTGCATTCTCTACTCCCTGCAATAGAGGAAAAAACAAAAAAGAAAAAAAAAAAAAAAGGTTTGAGAGAAGAATTAGCTGTATACTAGGGAACAGGGCAGGGCTGAGTTGCACAGTATCCATGAAGCAGTAGCCACAACTGACAACACTCTTTAACTAAGCCTTTTATTACCTTCTGTTATTTTCTTCTTCAAATCACAGCTCTCTTCTCAAGGTAAACAGGAATGGTAAATGGCATGTGATAGGAAGAATCCTGCATCTTTTCAAATCTTTGTTGGTGGCAAGAAAATCTTTAAAATTATCCCAGAAATGGCATTGTGCTTTGGCCTTTTAAATTTTTAGGGAGATGTGGATGTGATGCTCTTGTTTTTTTTACTTATTTCATGTGGTTCTTCCACAGTAGGTTTAATACCATGAAACAGGAACTTCACGTGGTGATTCTCCCAATTTTTGAAATACATTCCCTCCAGCTCTTTACTCAACAACAACTAAAACAACGAATGTGATAGCATGTTTCTTGACTTAGTAAGCTCTACTAAGAGTTACACAGGCAAACACTTAGAACCTAAAGCCCATAAGCCACCACTGTGATGAAAGTGCCATTCTGAGCTCTGTTAGTGAATATAATACAGAAACAATGTACAATTATATATGAAAAATTGACATTGTTACTTTACCAAGTGTACAGTTGGGACCAGCAGTTAGCGTAATGGCTATGTCACTGGACTCCCACGTAGTCAACCGAGGTTCACATCCCGGACCCGGTGACTTAAAACACGTGTGTGTGTGTGCCCAAGATCCTGAGAGGAGAATGGAGGAGAAGGGATTGCGGCGTGGCCATCCCCCCTGGAGGGTGATTTCTCACTTTCTGTCTCTCTGTCTCTCTCTGTATGTCTGGCGAGTGCATGCGCCCTATGGCAAAAACTTCTCCAAAAAGAAATAAAAAATGTACAGTTACCTGGTAAATGGGGACAGATCTGCCAGAGAAGTTAAGATAATAACTTATTACAGATGTTTCTAATATGATAATGTAGTTATCATTCCAGGGGACTCTATGGACTCATAAACGATATGAAATGGATTCAGCTAGACGTTGAAAAAGGGACAGAGATTTTGTATAATGATAATGTAAATCAGGCACTGCTCCCTCAGTCTATGGGATGATTTCTTTTTCAATTATATAATCCTAATTGTACTATGATATAATTTGTACCTGATTACATTAATTGCAGGAAACAAAAATTAATTAGTTACTACTAACTAGTCCCTCAGATCATTCTGTACTGATTCTAAACAATACCTAGTAATTGTGAAGGTTATCTCTGGCAGTTCAGTACTGGTACAAAAATTTGGTCATACCAGCATCTCATTGTCCACCTTGAAACATCAGGCAGCAGGTTATGTTGGAAGCATTTAACATTCAATCTCTGGCTTTTAGAAAACAACTAAAAGAATAATTTTGAAACATACCCACTCTATTCTCCCTAAACAACTTCTCAATGCCTGTTAAAATGATTAATTTCTTGCCTCCTCAGGAACATATCTAAATGGTAGCTTGACACAGCAGGCAATATAAATTCATTCCTTCACTTCTAACTCTAATAGACTTTGCATCTTGTCTCCACACTATATCAATATATTTCTGAAATCTCAACCTCATTTAGTGTGGAACTCCATTAGGTCAGGTTGCCAGCAACACTTACTGAGCTGTTGACTTCGACCACATGTAGAGAACTTCACATTCAAAAGCTCTGTTAAGTTCAACAACATACAGAAAATTTTGTTTCTCATTCCTTCACCTTGCTCCACAGAAGACATTTTTACACATAAGCCAAAGTTTTCTTAAGACATATAAAAACTTATATTTTCCTGATTTATAAACTTCCTCATCTCAGATTTGATTTTATAATTTGCCTCATTACATGTAACCCAGTTCTGTACCTGTGAATAGTGAATGATTGTTAGGGTAAGATATAAAGAGAGTCCCTTTCCTGTAATGATGGCTACTACGAAAAAAAAATAAAAAGGCAATAAACACAATGCAAGGTGATTTAGCCACTATAGAAAATAATATCACGGTTACTCAAAAAAATACAAAAATGGAGCTACTGTATGATCTACCAATCTCACTTTTGAATATTTTTCCAAATTAGTTAACACCAGAACTCAAAGAAATATTAGCACTCTAATGTTCATTGCAAGATAATTCACGATAGATAAGGTGTGGAAAGATAATATTGTATATATGATATTGTATATATATGATAGTGTTTATATATATAGTTCCATATATATATTGCATACACACACACACACACACAATGGAATCCTATTCTTTTTTAAAAAAGAAAGAAATCCTACAATATGTGCCACATATTGTATGATGATATTGTGGTTAGTAAAATAATCTAGCTACAGAAAGAAATACTACATGATTCCACTTATACAAGGTATATAAAGTAGTGAAATTTATAGAATCAAAAAGTGGAATGGTAGTTACCAGGGACTGGGTAGAGGAAGGGGAGGGGAATCACTAACCAATGGCATAAAGTTTCAGACCAGCAAGATGAATAAGCTTTAGAGAGCTGCTGTGCAACATCGGCTTACAATTAGCCTGTAATTAACAAAAATGTGCTATGTATTTACAAGTGGGTAAGAGAGTAAATCTTATTTCAGAACTTTTTACTGAGAGAGAGAACAGATTCTTATCATCATTAGACAACCTTCTCAGGAATGATAATTACAAGGTTTTTAAGCAAAGTGACAAAGATCTTCACTAAACAGAGGACAAGATTGATTTTGTTGATAACCAGTTTTCCATGTATTTTAGCAATAACAAAAGTTTCTCCAGATATCCTAATAATCCAATTAATTCTAAAATCATTACACAGTAGACCTAGAAATACTAAAGACATCACCACACTATACAATTCTGAAATTTGCTGAACCATGTCATAGATTTTGTTTTCTTTTCAATATTCTTGCTCTATGGTGCTGAGAATAGAGCACCATAGAAATCTCTCATATATGGCTATGGCAAGCCAAGAATTTAAAACCTGAGAGTCATATTTTATCTTTAAAACTGTACAATCTAAAATAGCCTTTGGTGTTTTTTATTGATTTTAGACAGATTTTTGCTATAGAGAACATACACTCACCAGAGAGAGAGAGAGAGAGAGATACAGAGAGACAGAAAGACAAAAAAGCAAGAAATTACTCCCCCCGCCCCCGGGGAGATGGCCACGGCACAATCCCTCTCCTCCATTTTCTTGGAATTTTAGGCGCACAAGTACACATGCCCAGCATGAGTTTCTAGCTTCTGGGTCTTGGACTCGAACTGTAGTCGACTACATGGGAGTCCAGCAATGTAATCATACACCATCTGCTTGTCCCTAGGCCTTGGTTTTTCTAAGCCTTGCCTTCTAAGACATTATCATTCAGGTAGCTGACATGGTAACTTAAGTAATACATCAAATACATCAAAGCTGTGTGTTCTTTTTTTTTTTTTTGGAGAGGTTTTTGCTATAGGGCACATGCACTCACCAGACAGACAGAGAGAGATGGAGACACAGAAAGCAAGAAGTCATCCCCCAGGGGGTATGGCCACGCTGCAATCCCTTCTTCTCCATTCTCCTCTCAGGATCTTGGGCACACACGCACACGCACCCCGCGTGAGTTTTAAGCCACCAGGTCTGGGACACGAACTGCATTCGACTACGTGGGAGTCCAGTGATATAGCCATTATGCTAACTGCTGGTCCCCAATGCTGTGTGTTCTTGACTCCCAGTATCCTGTCCTGTTGTGGTGGACATGTACTAGGTGAGATAAGTAATCCAAGATCAGCATATCTTTAAATGTTTGTTAATTGTATTTGCTTCTCAAAGTTATTCTTTTTTTTTCCCCTAGGAAAAATATTTTAAGTAGTAAAAATCTAGTCTTGATAGTTAAAGGAAAAATGATACCATAGATGTATTCAGTGGTTGGAAAAGTCATAACCTATTTTGCTATGTTTTCTATGCAAAAATTCATCATGACTTATGACAATCCAATGTATTAAATTTTACAGAATAGACTCAATAATCAAATAATCAAATCTGAAGCTTTATACTGTAACAATCAATGGCAGTGGTTGCCCCATATTTGGCAACTAGTTGTTGGATAGCAAAAGCCAACACCATGACTACTTCTGAACAAGTCAAAACCTCTGCCGCCCAGATTACCAGATAATGTACCTGTTTTCAGTAACATCATTTTTTGGAGAGAGAGGTTTTTGCTATAAGGCGATGCACTCTCCAGAAAAACATAGAGAGACAGAGAGACAGAAAGTGAGAAATCACCACCACCACCACCACCCCAGGCGGGATGGCCATGCCACAATCCCTTCTCCTCCATTCTCCTCTCAGGATCCTGGGCACACACACACATGTGGCCAGTGTGAGTTTAAGCCAGTGGTTCTGGGACTCGAACTACAGTTGACTACATGGGAGTGCAGTGACATAGCCACTACACCACCTGCCAGTCCACAGTATCACATTAAACATATCAGGAAATAGCGTTAAAGAGGTACATTTAGTCGGAAAGTATAAGTCACAAGTCATTACTCTAGCAAGGAGGACTGTAAATAAGAATATAAAGGTCAAATTCTAGTTAACCTGAACTAACAATAAATTCAATCTTCATAATGAAGAAATTATTTTCTTTTTTTTTCCTTGAGAGGTTTTTGCTATAGGGCACGTGTGCTCGCCAGACAGAGAGAGACAGAGAGATAGAAAGCAAGAAATCGCCCCACAGGGGGGATGGCCACGCCGCAATCCCTTCTCCTCCATTCTCCTCTTGAGATCTTGAGCACACACGCATGCGTGCCCAGCGTGAGTTTAAGCCACCGGGTCCGGGACTCAAACAGAAGTCGACTACGTCGGAGTCCAGAGACATAGCCATTACTCTAACTGCTAGTCCCAAGAAATTATTTTCAATGATCTTAAACAAACTCAGTGACATTCACTTTAATTTTCTTCATAGTTTGGCAAAAAGTATTTTAATTCTTTTTCTAATTATTGATATATTTGGTCAGAAAATGAGTAATTGTGACCAATTCAGTATCTTTAATCATTCTCTTTTGTTACATGAACATTGGATGCTATGAATATTTGAATGTGGAGGTAGAGCTTGTACTTTTAACTGAATATTAGTTGCCAGATAAGCATAACTCTTATGATCTAAATATGACATGCAATACTTTTAGTAGAATACATAGAAACTCAGTTTGAATTTGCTAAAGAAACCAGTTCTTTTCATCTTTCAATAAAAGGTCTCAATACATGTTAATATTTATAATCTAATATTTAGAAGTGTAGTCACCAAATAATTGATTCTTAAATGGTATATCCACCTTGCTAGTGACATTTAAATTTCCCTTAGCAATAATAATGTTTAAATATCTGATAATTTATAAACTTAATCTCAGTTTTAAATAAATAAAAAAGCTAATTTTTTGATTTTCCTAATAATAATTCATCAATCTCTATTTTTCATTAAAAGCAATGTCAGAAATTTGGAAGATGTCAATATATCACAAGAATCCTACAACAAATTTCTTAATATTTACAACTAAATATTTATTCAATTTTATTTTACTAAGAAAATAAATTTCTGATACAATCTCCCACATTGATATTATAGTCTTTATTCCACATAAGATTATCTTGTTATGCATTAATTCTTTTATAATATTCAGTAATTGTTTAAAAAGCTTCTTACCATTCATAATGTGTGTATTCATATACATTTGTATATATCTATTTAATAGCATTCAGTGCTTGGAGAAGACAGGGAATGACATTTTGATCCAGAATTATAGATACCAAATGCCCAAAACAATCATGATAATAATCAAAATCACCAAAATTAAATAACAGCAACTGAAAGAAAAGAGAGTATTGCTCTAAGAAACTTTTGTAATGCATCAATAGAATATCATAATATTTATGTGCCATATGTGACGTCTTCCAAAAATATATGGAAAAACTTGCATTCTGAAAAAAGTACATGTACGGATTTCAAAATGTTTTTTTTTTTGCATCAAAATGAACTCATACTTCTATTTTTCAGAAGCTCTACAAAGTCAATTTGTAGATGGAGTAATCAAGTATAAATGATATATAAAATAGATATTATATATGATGTAATTTTAAATATATATATATATACACATAGATTTTAGAAGCTATTTTTGGAGAGAAACATGAGCTTGTATATAATATATAAGATATATTAAAGGGCTATTCCAGAGAGCTAAAATAAGCACATAGAACACTTTTGATAGAATATTTAAGGCTATATATTACATCCCATTCTGAAAAGGACTGTTACTTCACTGGTCCAGAATCCAGGTTGATAGCATGATCTGTCATAGACTACCCAAAGTAAAAGTAAACCAATAAAATAAAATAAAACCTTGGTTGTAAATTTCATTTTTTATTTGTATTCAAAACTTGGGACTAGCAGTTAATGTAATGGCTAGACTCCCACGTAGTTGACCGCAATTCAAATCCCAGACCTGGCAGCTTAAAACTCATGTAGGGCATGTATGTGTGCATTTCGAAAATCCCGAGAGGATAACAGAGGAGAATGGATTGCGGCAAGACCATCC
>NW_006199080.1:1225330-1274433 GCF_000334495.1 Tupaia belangeri chinensis
AAGATCCTTTGTCAGAGTAACCCAGAAAAAAAAAAAAAAAAAAAAAAAACTTCAACCAAACTAAATATATAATTAGGGTAATATAGACAAAATATTTCTTTCAATGATTTCCATATTTGAGCACTTTTAATTAGTACAACTTCCATTTTAATGTCTATTTTACCTTGAAATAAACATACCTACTTAGTTTATCATATTGAGTTAACTAAGTTTCATAGTTTCTGATGGGAAATTTCAGCTTTCAAAACATGTACATTGAAGCAAATATTATATTTTATTCAGTGTCTAGAGAAAATAAGCAAACATAAATTAAGTGCAGGGACTGTCTTTGCAGTGTCCTTTGTCCCCCTGTGATGTTCAACGTATTATAAGTTCTTGATTAATGTTAAATCGTAATAATGACAAAATTCTAAACTGTCTCATTCTTTAAATCACCAAACTATGAAATGTTGTAATTTACCCATGATGTTAAATAGCATTAAAACCCCAACACTTTTATATTTCCTTAGGTCATTTTGATAAAGCAAAACAATTGGCATACATGACAGCCTCCCATCTATCTGTGTGTTTAATAAAGCCAAATGTGATGAAGACTAATGTACCATACTGATGTTTGCAGAATTTCGTTAATGTATTTCCAAGACAATCATAACTCACTCACCTCTGTTGAGTTTATGAGCCATGGGTTTTGCTCTAGCACATAAAATTAGCTTCCTAACACATTGCATAGACTACTAATATCAAAGATGACACTTCTTCACATTTTAAAACAAGGTGACTCATTTATTTCCCCCTCCCCAATGGGGCAAGACAGTAGAGTCATTTAAATTAACACTAAAATTAACAATTTAGAGTCACTAAGGGATGATACCTTGATTTTCATAATACAAGCCTGATTTTTTTTTGTCATCACAAATTCATTTTTCAACAAAACAAGCCAAACCTTTACACATAAATACAATTTATTAATTTAGAATTCATAAAATGTCCTTACTATATAAATTATTGTTATTCATTTTACTGCTGTGTTGAACACTTTAAATTACTGAACAGCTTTAATAACAAACTAACAACAGAGACAGTTTTCATTTATTTAACCCAATGATAATATCATCATAATTTAAGCAAGATAGTTATCAATAGCATTATATTCATCTGTTTTTTTCTAATTATGGTGATTCAAATATAGACCATGAACATATTTGCATAGACATCTATTTTATCCTATTCCACTACATTGGATAATTCTATTAGATTTGTATAGCACTATTCTCATGAAAAAAATAAAATTACAGATTATCTTCATTGCTGTGAACCAAATAAATTTTAAAAAGCAAACAAACAAAAAAGCAATGCCTGCAAGATCTGGCCTCCATCTACTTCTCTGTCCTCTTGGTCCACCTGTTCCTGTTCCCTGAACCCACAGCCCATGCATCCTGTCCTGACCCACTGACCTTCATCACTCTCTCCATATGTGATACACATCCTCCCTCAGATCTGATGCACTGTCTCGCATTCTGTCTGAAAAACTCAAGTGCAGTTTCTTACATGGCTACTTCCCTGTGATACTACAGGTTTCAATTTGCTTTATTATGGTACAAGTAAAAAGAATGAATTTCTTATCCACCCTCAAAACCTGGAAGTCAGTGTATTTTTGTGAATTTTGACCAAAACAATAGTGCACTGAAGGACATTTTTGCTTTGTTTTTCATTTTATGAAGCAACAATTTAATGTTATCCTTTAGAAATTATGTAATATTGTGATATCGAATAAATCATTTCATCACCCTAAACATTACTTTCATTTACATAAATATAATGCTTACTTTACTGAACACAAATGCTGGGATGAGAACTCAATACCCAGAAGAACTCACAGAGGTGTTCAATCTAGATTTTTTTCCCATTCATGTCCTGATACTCTCTACAGGTG
Source organism: Tupaia belangeri chinensis (assembly GCF_000334495.1). NCBI lineage: Eukaryota > Metazoa > Chordata > Mammalia > Scandentia > Tupaiidae > Tupaia > Tupaia belangeri. The sequence goes on from NW_006199080.1 coordinate 1,227,264, forward strand.
TCTGCATGGCGAAAGGCAGAGTGGAAGGGAAGATTTCACTCACCAACACAGACAGGCAGTGAAGATACTTACAAAATACAAAAGACAGTGGGCAATTTCCTAAATTGTCCATATGTAACATTCCAATGCTATATTAAGCTGATTTAGAATTAATAATAACAACTCCATGGAAACTACAATATTCTAATCAATAAAGGTATAGGTGATGAAATTTTCTGTTATTATATATCGATAACCACACAAGAAAAGGAATGTAGTGAATATATGAGTATGTACACTGCAGCATATTGTAGGAGAAATCATCAAAATCGAAGAAAATTTAAAAAGTGAATAAAATACAAACAAGATAGATATTTTCCTTAGACCAATGTATGAGTTTCTCAAATTCTCTAGTGAAGAAATAATGGACATTTGTTTTTTTACAAATTGCTTTTTGTTCTTGTTCTTAATTGTTACATGAACTGAATACAACTCATAATATATTTGCATGTATTCTCAGATAAGTATTTTCTACCTCTGTTAAGATGTGAATTTAAAGGAATCCTTTTTCATATGAAGGTACAAAACAAAGAGGATTATAAAAAAGAAAGATAGATTTAAATAAACATAATTCTGCAACATGATTACAAATAATGCACAATAATAAGTAAAAAGGTGAGAATATGAACAATACTACCTACAGACAAATGCAAGTTCCTAAACATATTTAGAATTCTTGAAAATTAACAGGAAAAGGAACAAAACCTTATCTTACCTGGGTAAGAGAAATGAACAAGTAGTTAAGAATGTAACAAAAACACATTGCAATATATTCAACAGACCTCAAATTTTAATAAATGATTTAAAGTAATATTGTAAAAGGTGTTTTTACCTATCATTTCCTATAAGATAAAACCTTTAAGTGTGATGAGACAAAACATTGATGAATCCATATGAAAGCAGGCATTTCTATATAGTGAAACTTTCTAAGTGAACAACTGCACAGGGAAGGCAATTTGAAAACATTTGGCAGATTCATTCATTCAACAAACATTTCTGAGTACCTCTTTGAGACACTTTCCAAGCCAACAAATTATGTCAGGAAGAAAAATAAAATAATAGTGAGATGTGCTAAATCTCATGTGTGTTTTAAAATAATTTTGCAAAGCCTAAGAGACAGACTTGAGTTCAAAGACTGGTGTCACCTTTTATACTTCTGTACTTGAATATGTGATACTCTCTATCTCTAAATTACTCTTGGCTCCTCTAAAAAAGTGCTAATCATAACCAGACACGCTTGTATACAAGCCACTTATACCCAACTCAAGGAGATATAATTTATTGACATTAAAAACTGAACTCTGATAATAATAGTATCTACTCTTTTCAGTATATATGAGAATATGAAGAATAACTCATATAATTGTGAGAAATAAATGAGAAATTTGAAAAAATAGATTAGCACATCATTTACTTGCAATAAATACACAAGTTAGGTTTTTACAATAGGGACCATATATTTGCCTGAGAGAAACAGGAAGAAATACAGTGACGGAAGTGGGAAATAACTCCCTAGGGAGAATGGCCATGATGCAATCCCTTCTCCTGTATTCTCTTCATGGGATTTTGGGCATGCACACACACAAGCCAGGAATGTTCTTCCAGACACCAGGTATAGGACACAAATTGTGCAGTGGGCCATGTGGGGTCCAGCACCTTAACCACCACACTCTCTGCTGGCCTGAGATATATTTTTTATTTTGTTTATTTTTGAAGGTTTATGTGTGTGTGTGTGTGTATGTGTGTGTGTGTGTGTATGTGTATTATATATGATGCATGCACTCACCAGAGAAAGACAGTGAGAGATAAAATGAGAAACTCCTCCACCCACCAGGGATGACTAACCACAATCCCTTCTCCTCCATTCTGCTCCTAAGGTTTTGGGCACACACTCAAACATGTCTAGAATGAGTTTCAAATTGCTAGGTCTGGTCCTTAAGCCATGGTCAGACATGTGGTATTTTAGCACCTTAACCACCACACCATATGCTGGCCCTCCAAGATATATTTTTAAAATGCACCTTTAGTCCTAATGATAATGTAGTCCAGAGTAGTATGCTAAATATTTTTTATCATCTCTTACTGAGTTTAAAATTATTTTATGTTGTTGTTTTTTTTTCAAGTATTTGTTAATAGGTAAGAACATATTTGTTTTATGAAGCCTCCTTCTTAACTTCTGTCACCGACATTTATTTTGTGGAATGCTTCAACACCATCACTTCGCTTCAAAAGTGTCAGAAAAATAGAGTCACTTTTCAAAGTAAGTATTTCTAGATTTGTTGATAGCAAACACTAGAGCACTTTACAATAAGCCTGTTGAAATGTCTGTATTACCAAAGCCTTCCATCTGTGGAATCCACTAAACACTGTGACTTCAATCAGACCATCTGGAGCTCCCTCTAGATTTCTTTTGTTTTTTTTTTTTGTTTGTTTGTTTGTTTTGTTTTTTGGAGAGGTTTTTCGCTACAGGGCGCGTGCGCTCGCCAGACAGACAGAGAGAGACATAGAGACAGAAAGCGAGAAATCACCCCCCAGGGGGGATGGTCACGCCGCAATCCCTTCTCTTCCATTCTCCTCTCTGGATCTTGGGCACGTACGCACAAGTGACCAGCGTGAATTTTAAGCCACCAAGTCCGGGAAGCGAACCGCAGTCGACAACGTGGGAGTCCAGCGACATAGCCATTACGGTAACTGCTGGTTACCTCTCTAGATTTCTTCAATAACTGACATTAGTTATTAGTATTTTAAAGTCATGTATACTATGTTGGGTAAAATCTCTTTACAATCTAAATGATGCATAGTGATTGAATAAAATAAATAAATAAATAATAATAATAATGATAAAATCTTAACTTCTGGTAAATTACAGCAATTTGAAGTCAAATTTTATATAAATTCTAATGACATTTTAAAAAATTTAGAATAACAGAGCTAAAGTAACAGCACGACCAAAATATAAAATTATAGAATAATGTAAAATTAAAAAATATATTCTATCCTGTTAAAACATATGTATGATTTAAAGAACAAATTAGATGAAGTGTCTAGTGCTCAAATATGTATTTATTTATTTAATTTTCCAGCTGTTTGTCAAAGAGACAGAAAGGGAAAAAGAGAAGGAAAGTAAGAAAGCATCCTCCCCTGGGGGGGGGGGGGGTCCCACGCCCCACTGCCCCCTGGGTTACCATGCTCCAATGCCCTCTCCTCTATCTCTCCTTTTATGATTTTGAGCATGCACACACATGCACCTGCTGAGTTTTTCAAGTTGCCAGGTTGAGGACCTGAACTGCACAATTGGCCATATGAGATCCATGTGCCTTAACTACCATGCCACTGTGTCCTTAAGCATCTACTCAGAGTATACACACATAATTTCAGTATCCATTGGGTGGACCAAACCAAGTTCCATGCAAATATACTCCAGTGATAGAGAGACTAATTTTGAATGGAATAAATAAGCATATAATCTTCCTTGGAAGGGAGGAGCAAATTATTTAAAACAATAATACAATCTATGTCTGCCCTTCCACAAACACACATACATACCTAAAAAGGAGGAAAAAATGGAGGATATGAGATTGCAGCATGACCATCCCCCATGAGGGGTACTTTCTCTCTCTCTCTCTCTCTCTCTCTCTCTCTCTCTGGTGAGTTTGCAAACCCTCTGGGGAAATGTTAAAAGTATTTTATATATCAAGGGGGCCAGCAGGTTGTCTGGTGGTTAAGGTGTTGAACTTCCACATGGCAGACTGTTTCAAGTCCTGGAGCTGGCAGCTTGAAAAAAATCACACCAGGCATGCATACAAGGATGCCCAAAATCCCAGGAAGAGAATTGAAGAGAAGGGTTAGGATTTGAATTGGTGTCAGCTATATGGGATCCAGCTCACTTTTCTATGAGGCCATCACAAGAAAAATACTTTTATTTAACAAATAAGGTGACTCATATCTAAAATGGAACTCTGTCAAAGTCATTATTTATTCAGTGAAACATTTATATAGTACCTTCTATGTGGTAGATATCCTTATATGTAAAAAACAACGTAATTTTCTTATACGAGTTTACATTTTTCAATTGAATATTGTATTTAGAATAACTTATTTTGATAAGAATTATTGACAAGATCAGTGATTTCCTTGAATTGACTGTAAGGAACCACATTCTTTGATGTATAAAGATTATGTCTAGAATGTTTTTTCACTAGATACTCAAATGGATTATCCCCCCCTTTCCGATTTTAGCACCGATATCATCACTGAGGTTTCCCCTTACAACCCTATTTAAAATTGCAGCCTCATCAGTTTGTCCTTTTGAATTGTTATTTCTGCTGTATTTTCTCTTCAATAGCATCATTAGATATACTGTACTACGTATTTCACTTACTACTTATCGCTGTTTCTCCATTAGAATAGAAATTCTTAGAAAGGTGAAAAGGACTGTTTATAACTCTTCTGTAACTAGATAATTTATATAAAATAGTTTTCCTTAGAAAAAAGAAGTTAATATGGGCTAAGCCTGAAGGTCACCTTCTTAAAGGGACAAGATTTCTTCAAGTCCCAAGATTTAAAACACAAATGGAATTTGATACATAAGAAACTGGTGTTTGGCATATAGATTTTGTCTGAATATTTGTTCCTAAAAGTGGGATATGGAAAGTAGTCACAAGTACGTTTTATACAAATCTTTAGGTTGGCTTGATTTGAGGTGAATATGAGTCTTTGTCTTTCCCTTTTTATGTTTTAAGTTATTCATTTTCTTTTTCCATAAGAAAGAGAGAGAGAGAGCGAGAGAGAGAAATTTACTCTCAACAGTGCCCTCACGCCTTAATTCACACCCAGCCCCAGTACATCCTGGATCACAGGCTTTCTTTTCCTGTATTGAGAAAGGCCTCTGACACAAACCCAGAACCTTCAGAGTATGTCAGCATCACACAGCACTGTGTGTCCAGACTCCCAGAAAGTAGGATCTTTGCATATCCCTGAGACATGCCTTGCCATCTACTTTGTTAAGATGGGTAGAGTGTGGGACCAGCAGTTGGTGTAATGGCTATGTCACTGGCCTCCCATGTAGTCGACCATGGTTCGCGTCTCAGACCCGGTGGCTTAAAACTCACGCTGGAAGCATGTGCGTGCGTGCCCACGATCCTGAGAGGAGAATGGAGGAGAAGGGATTGCAGTGTGGCCATCCCCTCTGGGGGATGATTTTTCGCTTTCTGTCTTTCTGTCTCTCTCTGTCTGTTTGGTGAGCATACGTGCCCTATAGCAAAAACCTCTCTCTAAAAAAAAAAAGTTGACTAGAGTGTTCTCTTTTAATATAATGCTTTAATGAATGTGATTAGAATTAAAACACTTCACTTTTAAAATATTAATGTAATTGTTCAACCTGAGAACTTTCTAGATGCAATTTTAAAAGAAAATAGTGTTCTCAGTTCATTGTATCATTAATGCACTGTAGGAATTGTTACTGGAACATTTCCTCCATTAATCAAGAGAGGACAGGAAAACTTTCTGCAACTTTTGAGACTGAATTAAGAAATAAATCGAATTCATTTCTCTTGCCATTAACCTTCCACATGAACTTACTGAGCTTTAGTGGATCCTTGATTGGTAGCCATTAAAATAGAATATAATTAGTAGCATCCTAATTACATCTAACTCATTTCAAGAAATAAATTCCTTGTTCTTTCTATCCCATAGAGAGAAACCGAAATTACATATTTTTATTTGATGTCACTGGCCTCCCATGTAGTCGACCATGGTTCGCGTCTCAGACCCGGTGGCTTAAAACTCACGCTGGAAGCATGTGCGTGCGTGCCCACGATCCTGAGAGGAGAATGGAGGAGAAGGGATTGCAGTGTGGCCATCCCCTCTGGGGGATGATTTTTCGCTTTCTGTCTTTCTGTCTCTCTCTGTCTGTTTGGTGAGCATACGTGCCCTATAGCAAAAACCTCTCTCTAAAAAAAAAAAGTTGACTAGAGTGTTCTCTTTTAATATAATGCTTTAATGAATGTGATTAGAATTAAAACACTTCACTTTTAAAATATTAATGTAATTGTTCAACCTGAGAACTTTCTAGATGCAATTTTAAAAGAAAATAGTGTTCTCAGTTCATTGTATCATTAATGCACTGTAGGAATTGTTACTGGAACATTTCCTCCATTAATCAAGAGAGGACAGGAAAACTTTCTGCAACTTTTGAGACTGAATTAAGAAATAAATCGAATTCATTTCTCTTGCCATTAACCTTCCACATGAACTTACTGAGCTTTAGTGGATCCTTGATTGGTAGCCATTAAAATAGAATATAATTAGTAGCATCCTAATTACATCTAACTCATTTCAAGAAATAAATTCCTTGTTCTTTCTATCCCATAGAGAGAAACCGAAATTACATATTTTTATTTGGCAATTAAAAAGTAGACAAATAATGAAAAAGAGTTCTTTCTTGTAGATTAATTAAATGGTGGAAATAATTTATTGTCTTTCCCATAATGCCTGAAGTCACTTTCTTTTAGTTAATAAGTCTATTTTGTGGTTATAATCATAGAAAACAAAAATAATACAAGCTATATGTGTATATATATGTTTCTAGTGTAATATATGTACAGACACAAAAATTATATATGGAAAAAGTTGTAATCTAGTTAGTCAGTAAGTTATAAACAAAGTAAAAAATATGTATGTACTTTAAATTCTTAAAAATTAATGAATGATGCTAATAAATGCTTTAGTCATTTTGTATGTATAGGAAGAAGAAAAGTAAGAAAATTAAATGTTCTTATTCTACTTTAGATTTGAGATGAAATTTACAGATTAATCAATTCTATGATTAGAATGAGGACAAACAAAATCTAGCTTGGCAAGTTAAGTAAAAGTAGACACAACAGTAAAAATATGTAAATATTTTATCTCTGTCGTGTTCTTATTTCTTTGCTTGCCACTGTCACAGGAAAGGAGAGTGCTAAGCCACGTTGTGTAAAATCTTTGGTCCTTTTTGCCCAGATCAGTAAACTTAGAGACCTGTCCCTAGGTGCAAACTAAAGCCATGGCCATAATAAAAGTAGGCAGAAAAGAGAATTTAATAGGAAAGAAAGATTTTAGAAAAGAATTACACCCAGAAGACTTTTTGACAGGCAGGTTGCTAGCAGTGCCCTCACGCCTTAATTCACACCCAGCCCCAGTACATCCTGGATCACAGGCTTTCTTTTCCTGTATTGAGAAAGGCCTCTGACACAAACCCAGAACCTTCAGAGTATGTCAGCATCACACAGCACTGTGTGTCCAGACTCCCAGAAAGTAGGATCTTTGCATATCCCTGAGACATGCCTTGCCATCTACTTTGTTAAGATGGGTAGAGTGTGGGACCAGCAGTTGGTGTAATGGCTATGTCACTGGCCTCCCATGTAGTCGACCATGGTTCGCGTCTCAGACCCGGTGGCTTAAAACTCACGCTGGAAGCATGTGCGTGCGTGCCCACGATCCTGAGAGGAGAATGGAGGAGAAGGGATTGCAGTGTGGCCATCCCCTCTGGGGGATGATTTTTCGCTTTCTGTCTTTCTGTCTCTCTCTGTCTGTTTGGTGAGCATACGTGCCCTATAGCAAAAACCTCTCTCTAAAAAAAAAAAGTTGACTAGAGTGTTCTCTTTTAATATAATGCTTTAATGAATGTGATTAGAATTAAAACACTTCACTTTTAAAATATTAATGTAATTGTTCAACCTGAGAACTTTCTAGATGCAATTTTAAAAGAAAATAGTGTTCTCAGTTCATTGTATCATTAATGCACTGTAGGAATTGTTACTGGAACATTTCCTCCATTAATCAAGAGAGGACAGGAAAACTTTCTGCAACTTTTGAGACTGAATTAAGAAATAAATCGAATTCATTTCTCTTGCCATTAACCTTCCACATGAACTTACTGAGCTTTAGTGGATCCTTGATTGGTAGCCATTAAAATAGAATATAATTAGTAGCATCCTAATTACATCTAACTCATTTCAAGAAATAAATTCCTTGTTCTTTCTATCCCATAGAGAGAAACCGAAATTACATATTTTTATTTGGCAATTAAAAAGTAGACAAATAATGAAAAAGAGTTCTTTCTTGTAGATTAATTAAATGGTGGAAATAATTTATTGTCTTTCCCATAATGCCTGAAGTCACTTTCTTTTAGTTAATAAGTCTATTTTGTGGTTATAATCATAGAAAACAAAAATAATACAAGCTATATGTGTATATATATGTTTCTAGTGTAATATATGTACAGACACAAAAATTATATATGGAAAAAGTTGTAATCTAGTTAGTCAGTAAGTTATAAACAAAGTAAAAAATATGTATGTACTTTAAATTCTTAAAAATTAATGAATGATGCTAATAAATGCTTTAGTCATTTTGTATGTATAGGAAGAAGAAAAGTAAGAAAATTAAATGTTCTTATTCTACTTTAGATTTGAGATGAAATTTACAGATTAATCAATTCTATGATTAGAATGAGGACAAACAAAATCTAGCTTGGCAAGTTAAGTAAAAGTAGACACAACAGTAAAAATATGTAAATATTTTATCTCTGTCGTGTTCTTATTTCTTTGCTTGCCACTGTCACAGGAAAGGAGAGTGCTAAGCCACGTTGTGTAAAATCTTTGGTCCTTTTTGCCCAGATCAGTAAACTTAGAGACCTGTCCCTAGGTGCAAACTAAAGCCATGGCCATAATAAAAGTAGGCAGAAAAGAGAATTTAATAGGAAAGAAAGATTTTAGAAAAGAATTACACCCAGAAGACTTTTGGACAGGCAGGTTGCTAGGTAGCAACTACATTTGGAACTGGTTTAGATGTTATTTTTATTACCAGATGTGATAATGAATATTTAACAGTGGGAGGTCTGTCATATTATCTATGTTTTTTGTTTGAATTCATGTTTTTTTTCCCTTTTTTAAAAAGAATTATTTATTTATTTATTTATTTGTTTACTTATTTACTTACTTTTGGAGAAGTTTTAGTGATAGGGCACATGTGCTCACCAGAAAGACAGAGAGAGACAGAAAGAAAGAAATCACTACCCAGCGGGGGATGACCACAGCACAATCCCTTCTCGTATATTTTCCTCTTGGGATCTTGGGTATGCATGTACATGCACCCATTATGAGTTTAAGACACTGGGTCTGGGACTCAAACCATAGTTAACTACATAGGAGTCCAGCAACATAGTCATTACACCAACTGCTGGTCCCAAGAATTATTTATTTAATTTTATTTATTCATTTATTCATTTTCATTTTTGCTACAGAGAGACATAGAGACAAAGGGAAAGTGAGAAAGCAAATCACCAGGTTCAGACTTGAACCTCAGTCAGCCATGTGGGACTGTCCAGTGCCTTAACCATTGTGCCACCTGCTGGGCTTTTACCTGTGCTTGTGGAGCTCCCTTACAGGTGAAATTTGAGGAATTTAATTACCTAATCGTGCATGCCCAATGTGAGTCATGATGATAGGAGAATCCTAATTAGGATGAACTGCTCAATTAATTTATTGCCCCAGTGGGAATCAGGATGTTGACCAAAATGCCTGGTGGGGTTTTGTATTTATGAGGAATGATAAAAGGGGAGTTTACAGCCATCCTTATGTGTCTTCCTTAGGTACCAAAGAAGAAAAATGAAATTTGCTTTGCCTTTTTAGTGCCAGGAGAGCTGGGTGGGAAGAGGCATTTTCAATGGAGCATTTGGTTGTAACTCTTGATAAGTTATAGTTGATGTAACAGGTGTTCTGTTATTTTCTTAGGGCCACCACTCATTACTAGGTAACTGTCTATCATATCACCTTCCCTAATAACAGTGGTAGAGGCTATGGGTATCCTTTTTAAATAGAGATAGTATAGGGACCAGCAGTTAGCATAATGGCTATGTCGCTGAACTCCCATGTAGCCTACTGCAGTTTGAGTCCCGGACCCAGTGGCTTAAACTCACGCCAGGCACATGTGGATGCATGCCCAAGATCCCAAGAGGACAACGAAGGAGAAAGGATTGCGTTGTGGCCATCCCCCCTGGAGGGTGATTTCTTGCTTTCTATCTCTCTGTCTTTCTGGCGAGTGCAAGTGCCCTAAAGCATAAACCTCTCCAAAAAAAAAAAAAAAAAAAAGAGATAGTATATATAATGCTGAAAGGTGGTATTACGACTGATTATAAAATGTTTGAAACATGGTCTAAGGTTTTGACTTTATTTATAGAGGTAAAAATTACCTGTACATATTCATATAGTCAATGAATACTTATTGATGTAATAAATTTTCTAAGAAACTGAATTATACTGTGCAATGACTTGTGCTCTCAAGAAGACAACATTCTAGCAGAAGGGCATAGTTAATTATTAAAAAAGTACAAAAAAATAGTAAGTAATATGGTAGAGAAAAATATGGTAAGAAAAATGTGATATAGAAGAAAAAAATTAGAGTCTCTATAATAGATAATTTACATATTATTTAGAAAATGTATTAGCTTTTACAGATTTCAGTGAAGAGGTGTTGAAGAACATAAACTTAGCTATGGAGATAATAAGAGGGAATACACAGGCCTGAATATGTAGTTGGAAACATTCTGATATATTTGGTGAAGAGCAATCAGGTTAGTATAGCTGAAAAAGAGGGTAGGGAGATGAATAGCAAATTAAGTTAGAGAAAAAATGTGATCAGCTACTGAGTGACTTTGTAGACATTTTAAAGACTGTGCAAAGGCTTTAAACATCAATTAATTCAGTCTCCTATGATTGATCAATTGGCCAAAGCATAATTATTTGCAGATAGACAGGCAACAAATTCAAGAGCCCTGTTGTACAGCATGGTAATTACAAATAATGATAATAAATTCTCTTCTTAAAAAAATGATGAGAGTAGATGTTGTCATTTTCTTACCACAAAAATGGTAACTATGTGAAGAAACACGTGTCCCTTAGCTAGACTTAACCATTCTACAGTGTGTATATATTTCAACACATCCTGTTATAAATGATAAATACACATGGTTACACACACACACACACACACACACACACACATGAATATATGTATATGTGTATATATATATATATTTTTTTTAATAAATTTGAAAGACAAAAAGAAAAATGAAATGAGGTCCAGGAAGATTGAGGGGAACTCTTAAAAGAGTTTTTTCCATCCCAGGATAGCTCTTGACAATGCAATTAATTTTCTAAATCAGCATATAGCTGTTGAGGATATATGAAGCTTCAGTAGATATTGCAGTAGAGTGGGGAAGAGTCATGAAATAGGCAATGTTAAAGTAATGATTAAGTTTTCTGAGTTTGTTCTCATTTTTTAACAGGGATGTGCAAGTAATAATGGAGAAACCATGAAAGGAAGCATTGCCCAGAAAGAGGAAGTTTGTGAGAGAGGTGGGACAGTCTCCTTATGAGCATGGGATGCTTGGTAAATCCTAAAGTACAAGGAGAAAAATGTGCACAAGATAAAAACATGAGAGTGGGTATATAATAGTAAGTGGAAGCACAGGAATGTGTACAGGTAGAGAACAAACAGGATAAGAGTATAATTGCAAAACTAACATATGTGGACATAGTTAGGAAGAAAATAGAAAAAGAGCAAGGCGAGAAGTCTGAAGATGTGAGAAAGAACGAGATTGTGAACAATGATATGCATCTGTTATTTGAAAGTTCATGAACAGCCATGAAAAAAAGGAAAGATAAGAACATTAGATTAGGTCAGATTTATGTTTTACCAATTGATGATGGCCAAGCAGAGAATTCCATGAAAGGAAGCAAACTCAAAACAAGACAAATTAAATATTATAGACATAACAAAGGAAAAATAACCTAATAATGTATGGAAAAGAGAAAGTAAGATCTAGACGTGATTGGTGAGTGGTAAGAACACAAATGGTGAATTGCTGAAGGGTGTGGGTGAAAAAGATGGTGCAATGGTATTCATGGAAAGGCTACAATGATGTTGCCTTCACTAAAGAACAGTTTAACAATAGGAAGCTGTCACTACCTCCTGCAGCTCTCCTAACTCTGCCATGCTCCATATTGTTCAAATATTTCTAGAAATCATGATGTTTTCACTCTTAGCTCTTCCATCTAAATTTAAGCTTACCATTGTCTTCTGTTCCACTTACTTATTTTTCTGTTGTTATTTCATGCTTAGAAACATATCTAAGACATCCAACATCTCTATGTTTATGCATGTGTGAGTGTGCATGCTCATGGAACATGGTCAGGGGAATTTAGTCCAACAAACTGACCAGAAATGCCATTCAACAAAAATGAACAAATTGTCTTTTGAAATTTTACTACATAGACTTCTTTTGTTTTAGAGGTTTTTGTCTTAGGGTGCATGTCCTCACATGTGCTCACCAGAGACAGTGAAGGTGAGAAATCACATTGCCATGTTGCAATCCTTTCTTTTCCATTCTCCGCCTGGGATCTTGGGCACTCTTGCACACGTGCCCAGGATGATTTTCAAGCCACCATTTCCAGGATCTGACCCACGGTTGGCCATGTGAGAGTTCAGTGACATAACCATCTACTGGTCCCACTACACAGACTTCTTTCAGAAGATATTGCCATTGTCCCGAACTGGAATTGGAACAGTGGAGAAAAAGAAATGCAAAACAAAGCAAAACAAGAAAAGAGAAAAATAAAGACATCCGAGAAAATGAATGTAATCATCAGTAGGTCTAGTTGTCTCTGATATGGTATATTTCTTTTTGAGAGAGATTTTTGCTATAGGGCACATGTATTCTCTGAGACACAGAGAGACAGAATCTGAGAAATCACCTCCCAGAGGGCATGGCTATGTTGCAATCCCTTCTTCTGCATGCTCCTCTCAGGATTTTGGACAGGCATACACATGCACCCAGAGTGAATTTTAAGCCAGTGGACCTGGGACGTGAACCACAGTCAACTTGAACTGCAGTCCAGCAATGTAGCTCTTACATCATTAGCTTGTCCTGCTATCATTTTATTAGCTAGAAATGAAAGACAGCTGGAAGGAGAAAGATTATTCCATTACATTTTTTTATGAAGTGCCAGCAACTTTTAATCTAAGATGTCATCAAACTTATAATACATTTATTTCCTTCAAGTTTATAATAACATTTCTGTGGAGATTTTCAAAAAGTAAATAAGTGACAATCAAGTTTATAATAAAAATTTCTGTGGAGATTTTTAAAAAGTAAATACGTGACAAGCACAATGCCCATGAAGTTAAAGACCACCCCTATCTCATGGATTAGGTATCTGGCTCTAAATGTACTTTTAATGATGTTCAGCTACATTTATCCTATTTTCCTTCAACTTATATTATGGCTGAGCTTTTAATCCTGAAACTTGCCTCTTTTCTAAGCATGGGATGTTATTTGCTTCAATTTCTTCTGTATAGATGCTTTTTATTTCTCTTAGCATTTACTTTATTCTTCTCTGAAGTAGTTGGTATGGTTAGTACCTCTCTCACTAATGGACTCCTTGAAATTGAGAAAGTGGATATTACCTACTTGTCTTTATATTTCCTGTAGTACTCATAAACTACTTGAAAATAATTGTTCAATTATTGAATGAAGTTTCGTTATCAGAGTGGCATCATAATAGAGAGCAATTAAATGTGTTGTTGTGTGTTGCCTTAGTGATTTGGGAGCCACTTCATGTAATAGAATGGAATAAAACAAGCAATGAATTGAAACGACATTTAGTTAACTTGGTATTTCGTTATCCTGATATTTATAAGCCACTGTTTATAACTGTTTTTGCATACCTATCTTAGCTTATCGTTTATCACATACTACTCTCCCATAATGTCTTTAGAGGTTTTGGGAATAGGGCATGTGTATTCTCCTGAGAGAGAGACAGAGAGAGAGAGAAAGAAATTATCCCTTGGGGAGGATGGCCACTTCACAATTTCTTCTCCTCCATCCTTCCTGAGGTTTTTGAGCAATCACGCACATGTGCCCACAGTGTTTTTCAAGCTGCCAGGTTTGGGAAACAAATCATGGAGTCATCCATGTGAGAGCCAGCACCCCATCCACCCACTGGCCCCACTCCCATATATTTAAAGCCATACTACATTTCTCTCTAAATTTACTGCTCCTATTGCTTCTGAGCTATCTAACTATAACAAGTGACGATATGTGGTATTTATCTATTTATCCTTCCATCAATTACATTATCTAGAATTCAATTTTCAGAGTAATTTTTCATATTAAAAAATCCTGTATACAGGTACCCTCTCTCCCTATCTATACATAAATGCCAAACATTTATTTCAAAAATAATAATTAATAATTACTTTGAAATATTTAACATGTCGAGACCAGCAGTTGGTGTAATGACTTTGTCGCTGGACTCCCATGTTGTCAACCGCGGTTGAAGTCCTGGATCTGGTGGTTTAAACTCACGCCAGGTGCATGTGCGTGCATGCCCAGGACCCTGAGAGGAGAATGGAGGAGAAAGGATTGCAGCCATCCCCCCTGGGGGATGATTTCTCGCTTTCTGTATCTCTGTCTCTTTTTTTCTTTCTTAACCACCACGCCACCTGCTGGTCCCTGTCTCTCTCTGTCTTTCTGGCAAGCGCACGTGTCTTATAGCAAACACATCTCCAAAAAAATAAATATTTAACATGTCCATTTATTTTATTGTACCTATATTGGCTATTTGCAAGATTTTTGTGCATTTGTTTAACCTGAAATACAATATAAATGCATATTTAGCATATTAATACAGGGATCTACAAAAATTTGTTTGGCACATACCTATTATATCCCCAGTCCTACCTCAGTGGAAAATATTTTTTAACATTTTCTTTTTTTTTCTTTTTTTTTTTTTTTTGGAGAGGTTTTCGCTATAGGGCGCGTGCGCTCACCAGACAGAGACATAGAGACAGAAAGCGAGAAATCACCCTCCCTGGGGGGATGGTCACACCACAATCCCTTCTCCTCCATTCTCCTCTGGGGATCCTGGGCACTCACACACGCACATGCACCTGGCATGAGTTTTAAGCCACCGGTCCGGGACGCAAACCGCGGTTGACTACGTGGGAGTCCAGCAACATAGCCATTATGCTAACTGCTGGTTCCCAACATTTTAATCATGGAATTTGCTTTTCAATGATAAACCTGAATAAGTATAATTATTCATTAGACAAATATTTAAGAAGGATTAACCTATAAATATTTTTTGTGTGAAAAAGCATATTTACATCTATATTGATGTCAGTATTGACATGTACATATAATTATTTATAGATGTAGTTAAATAATTGTTAATTAAAAGTACCTAAATTATTGCATAGACCCAATTGTGTTTTGTTAAAGATATATTCATAGGTACATTTATCAAAGAATATTAGGACCAATATATGGCATGCAGGTTAAGGTGGCTGGATTCCACGTGGCTCACTCTTATGTGAGCCTGTACCCAGCAGCTTGAAAGTTATGCTAGGTGCATGTGTGAGCATGTCCAAAATACCAAAGCAGAATGGAATGGAAGGGACTGTAATGTGACCGTCCTCCCGGTGGGGTGATTTCTCGCTCTCCCTTTCTCTCTATGTCTCTCTCTGTGTCTCTGTTGAACTCACATGCCCTATAGCAAAACAAAACAAAACAAAAAGCAAAAGAAAAAGAAAAAAGAAAAAGAAACAAGGAAAGAAAGATGAAGAAAGAAAGAAATTTAGATTTGGCAAGTATTTTCACATGATTTCATTATAGTTAATAAATAAGATCATAACAAATATAGTGCAAGACAGGGTGCTATTTTCCACATTTTAGCTACTCAAATTGTGCATGGTTTTCTCAAGGTCCTATAATACGTAAGTAGTAAAGATGGTAGAAAAACTAGGGTTTTTTTCATGTCAAAATGCTATGACTTTTCCATTGACGTGCTGCATGAGTTTTTTAATAAATAGATTGCGTATTTAAAAATAAATGTAATAATTAATATTACCATAATTAAGATTCTATAATGCTTCTTATAAAACAAAAGCTTTTGCATCTATGCTTTTCATCATAATTACAATTTTATTATTATTTGTAAGAGATTGTTTTGCAATAGAGCAAATGCACTCACTAGAGAGACAGAGGCATAAGGTGAGAAAGCACCCCCTGCAGCGGGGATGGCCACGCCACAATCCCTTCTCCATTCTTCTCTCAGCATCTTGAGTGCACACTCAAATGCATCTTGTGTGAGTTTTAAGCCACTGGGTCTGGCACTCAAATCATAGTTGACTATGTGGGAGTCCAGAGAGTAACTATTACACATCTGCTGGTCCTACAATTTTATTATTCTTATAAAAGAAAGACAAACTTACATACGAGTGCCTGCAGTGGTCTAAGGAATTTTATGTATGTTGTCCAACTTAATTTTCACAACAATTCTGAAAGGTACCTGCTGCTTTTTTTACTTAAAGAGTTGGAAATATTGGTTGAATAGTTCAACGTTACAGGATATTAATAAGTAGAATCAATATCCCAGCCTGGTCTGTGATGCAGAAACACAAGGTTTTCAATTATATTCGCAAATCTTTCAAGAGATATGGTGATGTTTTCATTTTATAAATGCGAAATCAACAAATAAATCAAAACAGATTAGATTCTGGGCATGTAGTTGATTAAATGTTATTTGAAATTACATTGTCTATAAACATGATAGGATAGATGATGTTTTCATTTATCAATATTGTCTATAAGCCAGTGAAATTATTCATAATTCTTTGTACTGCACCATGGCCAAACATGAATTGCATATGTGTCTCTTTGTCAGTGGTGTACATTTGGAATTATTTGATTATAATTGTCCAATTATTCTTGAATTGTTTCTTCAATTCACTCAATTAGCTTGTAAGCACTTCCTCTTTTTTAGTTTGTTTATATATTCCCCACTGTGTAAAATATTATGCATATAATTTGGTTAATATGCTATTAATTGCAAATTTCAGTAACATGACAATGAAATACCTTAGTATTAAGCAGCTTAATACAACAGTTAATATTGGGCTTTTGTTTCTCCCAATGACTCCAGGAACTTACAGATAGTTTTTGACTATGGCACATTCACCAATTTATAAAAGACTGTAGGAATCAGTCAGTGGTGTAGTGATAGAACTCAAAGCTCTGTAGGGCAATCCTACAGGGGAAAGACTTCCAATTCAAGTTCTGAGACCTCTGTTAGAATGCCAGGTACACACTGTCTCTGACTTGGGACTGGAGGAAGCTGGGGGTAGCTCATGATATTCAGACCCTGATGGGGGTACAATTTCTCTCTCTTTGCTTACCACCTCATAGAAAATATAAATAAATAAACTCTAAAAGTGGATAAATGTCTGAATTTGTGTTGCCACATTTACTGTAGGTTGCACAAGAACTATTACTCTCTTGTGGTTGTGCATCTGACATTTTGAAAGTCTACCTTCTTAATTGCCCAGGTAATCTCCTAGATTCTATATATTACCATTGGTTTATTCTTGTGCTTTTTTGTATTTTAAACCTTGACTGTACTAGGCAAATGCAACGTTATAAATTTAGCTAATAATAGTTTACAGACAATTCAGATGAATATGCTTTTATTTGGTTTAAGCTATACTAGTTCATTTCATAAGGAAACGGTGCTGCAGACAAACGTAAATAAAGCCTGTGAGTCAAACATCAAGTGATGTTTGTTAGAAATAAACTGGAGATTTTTAAACTCTGGGAAAAAAGTATATAAAAGATTTTAAAAGATTTTTTTCTTCTATTGACTATAAATGCTGTTTTTCTTCAGTAATTATGCTCTTAAATTTCTAATGTAAATCTTGACTCTAATCAAGATCAATTAAAGAAAATAACAGACTTTTTAATGTATTCTTGTAAATCTTTATTAGAAAAATTTATAAAATTAACTGTTTTCTGGGTACATAATAGATCTTACCACTGAAATTAAGCACCTAGAATATTCTACATAAAACTGCTGAGAACTCAGTCATGAAAAGTCATCACATTTTTGCTCATGCCTATAGATTTTATATTTTACTTTATTTAAACAACAGAAACTTAGAGGTAAAGTTAAGTAAATGATAAAAATTTCAATATCAGTGTTGATTTATTCAAAGCTATGAGCATTCACTTTCATTTTCATTCAACCTATATATAAGGTGTTAAACTCCACTACAGAAAGAGGCAGGGGGGAGTTCTCTATTACTTCAATATTTCTTCTAACATTTTTTTTTTTATGAGAGGTTTTCACTACAGCGCACCTGTGCTCACAAGACAGAGAGACATAGACACAGAAAGCGAGAAATCACCCCCCCAGAGGGGATGGTCACGCCGCAATCCCTTCTCCTCCATTCTCCTCTCGGGATCTTGGACACGCATGCACACACGCCCAAGCGTGAGTTTTAAGCCACCGGGTCCGGGACGCGAACCACGGTCGACTACGTGGGAATCCAGCGACATAGCCATTACGCTAACTGCTGGTTCCCCTAACATTTTTTTTTTTAAAGTTCAATCATTCACTTCCTCTGTGAATAAGAAAGACCAACTAACATTTATGAATGGATGTATTATAGCTGATGTGCTTTACTATTCAAACACATTTGATTTGCAATTACTTGGTGTTAACTTTGAGTAGGATTAAAGTTACTTTCTGTAACATAATGTATAATTAACTTATCAATGTCTCAGTATATTTTATGAGTTTCCTCTGTCAACTTTTTTATAACATTTGTCAAGCTGTAATTTAACCATCTTTCATTCTAATATCTTATCACTAAGACCTTTGTTTATATGAATGTGTCAATTCAACATTGTATTCTTTGTATACGGTGATAAGGATGTGGTAGAAATTCAATAAAGGTATATTTTGAAAAACTCAGATATCAAATATTTAATCACGTCTTCAGACCACTTGTCAATGCTGTATCACAAAATAGACTCAAATACTGGGTTTCCAAAATAAGGCCATCTTATAATATATACAAGGTTAAAATATGTCTCAACATGCCCTACAATTTTTTAAAGAATTATTTATTATTATGTTAAGTTTCTATGTTGGCATACTCATTCACCAGAGAGAGAGTGAGAAAGCAAGCTGCCAGGTCCAGGACTTGTCCCACGGTTAGCCATGCCTCAACCACCACACACCTGGAGGCCCCACCTTACAATGGTTTTTGTCCTTTGGGGTTTCTTTAGGAGAAGAAAACAGTTAAAGGTCAGCTCTCCTAGCTGAGATCAAACATGGGACCAGCAGTTAGCATAATGGCTATGTCGCTGGACTCCCACGTAGTTGACCGCGGTTTGAGTCCCGGACCCGGTGGCTTAAACTCACGCCGGGCGCGTGTGCGTACGTGCCCAAGATCCCAAGAGGAGAATGGAGGAGAAGGGATTGTGGCATGGCCATCCCCTCTGGGGGGTGATTTCTCGCTTTCTATCTCTCTGTCTCTCTCTCTCTGTCTGGCGAGTGCATGCGCCCTATAGCAACTACCTCTCCAAAAAAAAAAAAAAAGATTGCTGGCTTTAATTAAACCTGTTGAAATACTCTTCATAGTCTGTATTCCATAGCTCTGTTAATTTTTGGAATTTCTAATGACCTCAATGGCTAAATTAAAAAGAGTTTTTTCAATACTTAGTCATAGGCAAATGCTATACATTTTGTATATAAAGCAATGATAACAGATTATGGGGATAAATTTATAAACTTGTATTTTTTTATTACTTTACACTTTTATAGCTTTATTGTTTATTATTTCTTATACCATATACACATATATAAATAATGTTTAAAATATATACGTATGGGGGCCAGCAGGCGACGTAGTGGGGACTTGAACCATGGTCAGCCATGTGGGAGTGTCCAGCGCCTTAACCACCATACCACCTGCTGGTCCCAAGAAGAAAATTCTTGATGAAAGAGGCAGTGAATTTGTCTCAAATACAGACCAAGATGTTAGAAGTAGTGAAGAGGAACAGGAAGAAGAAGAGATGATAGAAGAAGATGAAAAATGACAAAAAGCCTGAATTTTCTCACTATAATGACAAAGATCTTCTGTCATAATGATCTAAAAGAATAAATAAAATATGTAAAATGTAAACTCTAAACAAAATTTAAATAAACAATGTTATTACTATAATCAAATACCATTTGAGGATGATACCCAAAACAGTAGTGTTTGATTTACTAGTTAGATGTCCATAGTTAAATTATAATATATTAAGAATTTTATAAGATAGGTATAAAAACTAAAAATAAAGAATTAAAATATTGGTTTCAAGAGCTTAAGAAAAAAGGAGGACATTTTTATATTGTCATACGTTCTATTTCATAACATATACGACATGCTCTTGTCATTATTCATTAAACTTCTCTACTCCCCAACTCTCAGACGTAAAAGTGGAATAAAATAGTCTCATTGGACTGATTGGATAGATAAGGCTTCCCATGAGAGAGATGCTCTACTCTGAAGACTGAGTTCAGTGCTTGCCTCATAGGAGACTCTATAATTGTCTTACCATCTTTCATTCATGCTTCATAACATTGTGTTTTGGGGGAAGAAGGATGGCTGCGATAAGAAACAGGCTTCACAGAGCTACTTGAATAACTTCCTCTATACATCACTATATTGCCAATATTGAAAGTGACTTTCTTCTATGAACAAAGAATTATGTTCTCACTACAAGGTAAAAACTCTCATAAATTTTGTTTATTTTCTAAAATAGTCAAAATCATAGAGAGAGAGAATAGCCTAAGGGAGATATGATCAGTTTTATAAGAAAAAAATATTGCCAGTATTGATATTTGAAAAAGCCACTCACCAGCCAATTCACTCCCAAGGTAAATTCTAAAACAAATGATCTCATTTGTCTAGAGACATTGGGTTAAGTTTGTTATTTTCTGATGAGGTATGATTTTTTTTCCTACAATTGAGGCAACAGCACGCAATTTTATTACTACAAATATATAATTGAAATTTGGTATCTGTATCATAATAGAGGCCATACTTATATTTCTTTTCTTTGAATTTATCTTCCTTAAAAGTGATCACTCTTGTACATTTACCACTGATATGTCAGAAAAATGATGACATTGGCAAATAAGACACAGCAGGAAAGACTTCTAAGTGCTTATACTTCAAGAAATCTCTTTAGTCAAGATTTATTCCAGTATATTAAAAATTTTAAATATATCATTTTAGCCAAAATGTATTTTCACAAACTGGAAGACTGAAAGACAATTTACTTGGGACTTACAATGTACAGATCTCTGTGATTATCTTATATAGTCTTTGCAGTAACCCTCTGAGACATATATGTAGTCCCCATTTCTTTCTCTCTTTCTCTCTTAAACAATTTTTCAAAGAGAGAGACACAGAAAGAGAGAAGGAAAGTGAGAAAACACTACCTATGGAGGATGGTCACACTACAATTCCTTTTCATTCTTTTGGGATTTTGAGGATGCATGCACAGCTGCCCAGTATATTTTTGAAGCTACCAGATCCAGGAGTCGTAATATGCAGTGAGCTATTGAGAAGCCAGTCCTTTTAATCACATCACAGGTTGGTCTTGCCACCTCTGTCTCATAGATAAAGAGATCAATAAAAGGTAATGTAGAGATAAAATGAATATAGTTAGTGCCAGCAGGTGGTTAAGGTTGTGGATTCCCAATGGTCAAAAGCGACTCAAGGGGTATGTAGCCATACCCCTTAAGGAGTGATTCTTACTTTCTCTCTCTGTGTCTCTGTCTCTCTCTGGTGAGTACATGTGCCCTATGGCACAAATATAAAGCAAATTAATTAAATTATTTGTTTTTATCTTGAAAATATATTATAATTTAAGAAGGTTCGAAGAAGAGCAGAGGAGATTATGTTGCTTCTCATAAGAACATACTGTGGAACATAAATGGAAATTAAAACTCACCTTTTTGAATCCATTGTCATTTAAGAAAAAGAAAGGAATATTAATAATATGTATCAGAAATTTTTCACTCGTAATTAATATAAATGTTAAACAAAATTATGCATAACAGGAAATGGAAGGCGGATGCCACTAATTCTGAATGATTTCCTTCAGGACATCTATGCCATATACATTTCCTTCTTGTCAACCCCAAAATCTCCTCCTTCATTAACAGACTTGTTAGCTCATGAATAAAATAGATACATCCTCAGAAGGCCACTTTTGCTTACATGACCAAATCCAAAGAAAGGGGAGTATCGCTCTCTGAATTTTGTTTATTTTAGTCACACAGAACATTCTTTTAAAACCACCCAGCCTAAGATCCCTAATCTATATCTGAATACTTGCCAATCTCCTTAAACTTACTATTAGCCAAGGAAATAGGATTTCCATATTTTATTTAGTTCCGCCATCCAACATCCCTGTGGGCTAGGAAGGAGGACAATTGCCCTGGACATAGCACCTTCAGGTACTTTTCTAGAACAATTTTGAGAAGAAAGAAAAACAAAATGGCTTCTGAATAACAACTAACACTGCCATTGTAAGTAAGTATAAGTTGAAGGCAGGTAATGATCCTGAGTTGGGATGTTTCTGGTTTTATTCTGCTACAAGCTCTCTAGGTTCAGGAACTGTTGCACTGTGCTATTTCAGGTGCTGCCATCCATAGCAACATCTGTGTAAATATTGCTGCCTACAAATTCATATTGTAGTGCCTGTGTGATCATGTGCATTAACCCTAGAAGATAGACTTATTTTGCAATTATCTTGAAAGTTATGTTCATAAATTATGGTAGAAGCCATAATAATTGATACTATAATTTAAGCATGGATGCACAAAACAGCAATGATTACATATTGCTAACATACATTAAGCATAGCATCTCAAAAACTGAACCAATGCTTTGTTAGACTTTGGATATGTTCCCCAAAATTTATGTTCTAGAAAACGAATGTCCAGTGCAATGATGTTAAAGGTGAGACCTTTAACAGGAGATTGTGTCATGAGGGCAGTTTCCTCATGACCAAATGAAGGCAGTTGTCATGGGAGTGGGTTAGTTATAAAATGAGGGTGTTTGGCCCTCTTTCACTCTCTCTAGCACATTCTTTGTTAAAACATAGCAGTAATTCCTTCACCAGATGTAGCACCTCATGTTGGACTTCCCAGACTCCAGAACTACGAATAAAATAAATCTGTTCTTTATAAATTACTACTTTTGTGATATTCTGTTATAGCAGCAGAAAACAGACTAAAACACTTTTCAATTTATTTTCTAATTTAATTTTTAATAAGAGTCTTATGAATTCTCCATTTACAGATGATGCAATTCCATGCATTATAAGTCAAATGTCTTTCCTAAGAAGTTAGTAAGAAATATAGATAAATCTAGAAATCATAACTATGAAATATAAAAATGAGTAAACACCATTCTAGCATATGTTAAAAAAGTATAAATACATGAAAATAAGTATAACTGAGTAATCAAAAATATTGGATTACATATGTTGGCTAAAAAAGAAGAAGAAAAGAAAGAGTGCACAACTGAAAAACATAAGAAATACTCATCTGAGCAATGTTAGCATTGACTACGAGGGTATTGACTGATCTCAATTTTGAAACATGAAATGAGTCCATAAGTGGATAATAAAGATTCTCCAATCCACGGGAACCAGCAGTTAGTGTAATGGCTATGTCACTGGACTCCCATGTAGTCGACTGCGGTTCGCGTCCCGGACCCTGTGGCTTAAAACTCACGCCAGGCGCGTGTGCGTGCGTGCCCAAGATCCAGAGAGGAGAATGGAGGAGAAGGGATTGCGGCGTGACCATGCCCCCTGGGGGGTGATTTCTCGCTTTCTGTCTCTATGTCTCTTTCTGTCTGTCTGGCGAGCGCATGCGCCCTATAGTGAAAACCTCTAAAAAAAAAAAAGAAAAAAAAAGATTCTCCAATCCAAACAATCATATTCAATATAGGCTTAATGTTTAGAATCTCACTGATTTTTATATTCTATGTGATTTCAGCAGAAAGTATGACAGCAAGAGTAAAAGCTTGTACTGTTTTGTTAAACAACAAAAAATAATAAGCAAAAGTGGGAGAATTTCAAAGTATGTTTTCATATCGACATATTTTCAGATATAGAAGATAAAATTCTACAACCATTTGGAACTAGAATACTGAAGCAAATTCAAAAATTTGAACAATGATGTGTCTAAAGAGCATTGCATTTGAAGCTTCACAATCCTAGCATGAATATTTTTCTTCTCTTAGTTCCATTATAGTGAAAGAAATTTACCAACCTCCTGAGATTTCAAACTCCCCAGGTGTAATTAGGGATTAATAATATCTATCTGTTTTGGTTATTTCAAGATAATAGTACATAACACGCTAGTCACTCATCTGGCTTGACTGCTTGGCACATACTAGGTGTATTTTCACCTACTTTATAGGAAGAAGAGCTATAAGAAAGATACCTAAAGTTATTTGTATTTAGTTTCTCCTGTCTTAGATTTAACATCACAAGTAACCTACATCCGGAAATAAACTTTGTGATCCACATAACCTAGGCAATTATTAACTTATTGATATTATCTCCTTTGATCAGAATGTAGTCCTTGATATAGAGAACTTGTGTATGATTTCTACAAAATCTCACAGCCAATAAATGCACAACTCATAAATTTATGCACAAAAGAATAAAAAAACTGGAAGAAAAAGCTTTCTTTTCAAAGTCTTAATTTATGGGCCCAGCCACAGAGAGCCATACTGCTTAGATGCTGTTCTCTGCCAATAAGAGGCCAGGATTTCAGTCCCACTCCAGCCTAAGGGCAGGTTATGGTGGAATGTGCCTGCAATCTCAGCAACTGAGAAGGTTAAGGTAGGAGGGTCACAGCCTCCAGACTGACTGGATATGTAGAGAGATTCTACATAGAAAAGAGTTAGACATGGTGGCGTGTGCCTATAGCCCCAGATGGGAGGCTGAGGCAGGAGGACTATAGTATTATGACATGGCAAGACTGTGAAAACAAAACACAACACACTCACACAACCAAACAACCAGCAGACTTTCGATCTCGTTCAAGATGGAAGATAGTGGCACTGATCCTTGTTAAGTAGTAAGAAAATCTTATAAAATATGACCTTTTATTATAATTAATTATGTTTATATATTGCTGGCCAATTTAGTGGACAAAATTAATTAACATTTCAAGCATATTTCAAAATTCAATATTAAAATATAAAAATAAAGTGAGTTCCAAGTAAGTTTTCTCCATGTATTTCAGTTTCATATGATAGAATAATTAAACATGAAAAAACTCCAAAATAACAACTATAACATTGTAATATTTTATGAACAAAAATATTAACTAAGACAAAATAAATAGTATTTCAAGTAAAAAAGCTAGTATGCAGTCTGCTATATAATTCAGTACTAAAGAGTAGGAAGTCATAATTTCAGAGTCAGGACCTTAAATATATAAACAATGTGCTATGTTGTATTAGTTTTTCATTTAGTTGCTTGAAAATTGAAATTTTAATGTAGGTAGAAGCTTTAGGGATTACTGCTCCAAAAGAGTAAGCTGTACACTGACAATAGTAAAAACTGCAGTAAATGCAATATACAGGTATTTTTCTATTTTTTTTTTCCAGAAGGCACATGTGCATGCCAGAGAAAGAGAGAGAAAATGAGAAAGCAGACTCATGGGGATGATCATGCTATGATCCCATCTTCATTTCTCCCCTCCTTTCTGGAGATTGGGCATACATGCACACCGCTCAGTATGTCTCTAAACCTGCCAAGTTTGGCATTCAAACTATGAATCGATCATGTGGGATCTAGCTACTTTAATCACTTAATCACCAGGCCAAATATTGACCCAGAACACATAGTATTCATAGCTTTTGTATATAAAAGATGATATTCAGGCAGTAAAATATCCAGTTAAAATATAGCAAATATGTGTGTGTGTGTGTGTGTGTGTGTGTGTGTGTGTGTGTATAGTCTACATGACTATTATCCTTTGATTGAAATCTTAAATTTAAAATTTTACTTTCTCAAAATAGTGATCACAATTAGAATTTATATATTTACAACTACAAAATAGAGCAAAATATTGTTGATATTTTTTAAAAAAACTAGTTAACTAAGCACACAGGTACAAATCCTGATAGATTTGCTAATCCCTTTAGTATAAAATATCTGCTTACATAAACTAGAAAGGAAATATTGTTAAGTATACAGTCATCATATCAAAATGGCATTGGCCCAGTTTTGAAAACAATGATTCTTCCACTTGGTTAGGATCAACATGACATTGCTAAAGAATTCTTTATAGCCCTCCCTTATCCAGTATATCACACCTATCAGAAAAAAATTACAAGACATACTACAAGGCACAGACTACGATTTGAACACACTGTTCAAGCATCAGACTAAGACTCAGATATTGTAAGGATACTGTAATAATTAGACCAGCAATTTCAAACAACTTTGATTAATATGCTAAAGGCTCAGGGCTAGCAGATGGCATAGTGGTTACATTGCTGGACTCTCACGGGGCCGACCACAGTTCAAGTCCCGTATCTGGTGGCTTGGTGTGGCCATCTTCCCTGGGAAGTGATTTCTTGCTTTCTGTCTTTCCATTCCTCTCTTTCTCTCTGGTGAGTGCAAGCACACTATAGCAAAAATTTCTCTCAAAAAATATATACTAAGGGCTCTAATAGATAAACTAGACAGCATGCAAGAATGGACAAAGAATGCAAGTAGAGACATGAAATTCTAAGTAAAAATAAAAAAAGAAATACTAGATATAGAAAACAGTAACAGAAATGAAGAATACTTTAATGAGTCTACTAGAAGACTGAGCTGAGGGAAAAAAATCTCTGTGCTTCAGACTTTCTTAGCAGCAATCCCAAAACTTTAAATCAGGAGAGGAAATATTCTAGTCTCAGTTCTTAGGAAGCCTATTAGAAAATTTTGGCTTGGGGAGGCTCACCCAACTTTTTGTTCTACTGAGGATTATAATTGATTAAATGAGGTTTACCTAAATTTTGGAGGGCAATCCCCTTTACACAAATTCTAACAGTAATGTTATTCTCATTCAAAAGCATCATGTTGACACATAAAAGTAACCCTCAAGGAAGGTAAATAATTCAAATAGATGTGTGTGTGTGTGTGTGTATAGTCTACATGACTATTATCCTTTGATTGAAATCTTAAATTTAAAATTTTACTTTCTCAAAATAGTGATCACAATTAGAATTTATATATTTACAACTACAAAATAGAGCAAAATATTGTTGATATTTTTTAAAAAAACTAGTTAACTAAGCACACAGGTACAAATCCTGATAGATTTGCTAATCCCTTTAGTATAAAATATCTGCTTACATAAACTAGAAAGGAAATATTGTTAAGTATACAGTCATCATATCAAAATGGCATTGGCCCAGTTTTGAAAACAATGATTCTTCCACTTGGTTAGGATCAACATGACATTGCTAAAGAATTCTTTATAGCCCTCCCTTATCCAGTATATCACACCTATCAGAAAAAAATTACAAGACATACTACAAGGCACAGACTACGATTTGAACACACTGTTCAAGCATCAGACTAAGACTCAGATATTGTAAGGATACTGTAATAATTAGACCAGCAATTTCAAACAACTTTGATTAATATGCTAAAGGCTCAGGGCTAGCAGATGGCATAGTGGTTACATTGCTGGACTCTCACGGGGCCGACCACAGTTCAAGTCCCGTATCTGGTGGCTTGGTGTGGCCATCTTCCCTGGGAAGTGATTTCTTGCTTTCTGTCTTTCCATTCCTCTCTTTCTCTCTGGTGAGTGCAAGCACACTATAGCAAAAATTTCTCTCAAAAAATATATACTAAGGGCTCTAATAGATAAACTAGACAGCATGCAAGAATGGACAAAGAATGCAAGTAGAGACATGAAATTCTAAGTAAAAATAAAAAAAGAAATACTAGATATAGAAAACAGTAACAGAAATGAAGAATACTTTAATGAGTCTACTAGAAGACTGAGCTGAGGGAAAAAAATCTCTGTGCTTCAGACTTTCTTAGCAGCAATCCCAAAACTTTAAATCAGGAGAGGAAATATTCTAGTCTCAGTTCTTAGGAAGCCTATTAGAAAATTTTGGCTTGGGGAGGCTCACCCAACTTTTTGTTCTACTGAGGATTATAATTGATTAAATGAGGTTTACCTAAATTTTGGAGGGCAATCCCCTTTACACAAATTCTAACAGTAATGTTATTCTCATTCAAAAGCATCATGTTGACACATAAAAGTAACCCTCAAGGAAGGTAAATAATTCAAATAGAGGAGAGCAAAAGAATTCTAGAAATTACTGAAATATCAACTTCAGTAATATTAATTTTTTAAAATAATGAAATTGTATTAAAATTTATTTAGTTATTTCTTAGAGAAATTTTAGTGTATATCTTATGATTTTACTTTTCATTACAACAAAAATGTATCTTTCCTCTGTGATTGTAATAAGGGGAAGAGGGTGAAATTTGTATTTACCAGCAAAATAGAAGTTATTGGTGAAAATAATACATTGTTGTTATGGTTGATTTTATAATGATCTTATTTCAGTAACCTTAAGCAATAATTTGTAAATAGATAACTTATGTGTTCAACTATAGATTAAAAGTAGAGAAAAATGCTCAAAATACACATAAACTAAACTGCAAAGTAAGACAATATATCGAATAGTGTTACGTTTAAGAAATATGAGTTAATTAAAATGTGGAAGCAAAATATGATCAGTCTTGACAGAAAGAAATCAAGAAACACTGATGTGGAGATGCAAAGTTGCAGGAGTGCTCAGGCCCAGCATCCACAGAGGACATGGGTTCTTTCCCTGTCTGCAGCTCATGAAGGATTAGAGACACAGACACAGGTAAGCAAGCAGACTTATATATTAAGAGAGAGAAGGAAGAACAGTACTCTCCAACAGAAAATGGATCCCAAAGGGTTGCCAAAGAGGATCTGAGGTGAGTATTTTTTTATCTGGGTTAGAGGGATGTTGTTCATGCTTGTTTCCAGGAGGAACTTATGTAAATATTTCCATCATGCTGGAGGTCACATATTGAATGCATCCAGTTATTTTTCTCCTAATTTTGGAGTGGATATGCAGCCCAGGGAACATTCTTTGTATAAAAGCTTTAGGTCATAAAAGACCATTAAATTTTTCCTGGAATGTGGTGGGAACAGGAAAAATGCCTACATTTCAGGTCATACTGCCTTAGATTCATCATTGAGTTATGTTGTAAGCCATCTCTCCAAAGCAAGCAGCTAAGTGTTGTGTTTCTATCTTAAAACATAGCCATTTTGTGAGTTCATTTTGAACCTATACCCTATCAATATATTGTAAGGGTCTCTGTTTCCTATCTCATGAATTTTTATAAGGCTTTTACAAAGAAGTAGTGGTTAATGGTCAAAAGAATTCTTATATCATTTAGGCTCATTGTATGGGTGCTCTTCGGCTCTAATTGTGGCCCTTTGCCACAAGCTGGAGTTTTGATAGAAATTTCTGTGTATTTTGGACCTATTGCTGTATCTTATCGTTTTCACTGGGCCTATATACTTCATATTTTAAGCTAGTTTTTATCTGGCCCTTGATCTCTCACTTTAATTGTTTCACCTAATGGTACATAATGTTAGTTTTGGACTGAGGGACAATTGGCAGGGAAGAATGTGACTTCCATTAAGGTAAAGTGGGTTGGCTGGTTTCATAGTCCCTTTTTTCCCTCTCAACTTTTCATCATGGCTCCCCTTCTGTTATGTATTCTACCTAACTGCCTAGCCAGAGACTGACTCAACAGTATCCCACCTAAGATTAGAGCAAGAATTCACAACACACAGGAAATCCACAGTCCTGGTAAGACTACTGAACTTTATAACCTTGGGCATGTCATGATTGATGGCAAATTGGACACAAGGTGACCTTTTCCATCCTTTTCCAGTGCAGCTCTTCATTTTCATTCTTTTTTTTTTTTTTTTTTTTTTTTTTTTTTTTTTTCTTTGCACTGTAGGGCATGTGTGCTCCCTGGAAATGAGGGTGAAGCACCCCCCAAGGAAGATGGCCACACTGAAATCCCTGCTTCTTCATTCTCCTCTTGGGATTTTTGTGTGCACATACCCACACATCCAGCCTTTTTTTTTTAAGTTACTGGGTCCAAAACTCCGACTATGCAGTTGGCCATGTGAGATCCAGCCACCGTAACCTCCACACCATTTTCAGGCCCTATACTTCCATTCCTTATAACTGCTTCTGGTATCATTTCAATATTTTTTTTAAGTGTTATTGTACTTACATTTGATGCACCATAGGAAAGACAAGCAACACAAGTAACTTATTTGGGAAGAGTATATTTCCATATATTTCTAAAATTTCTCATTGTACAAATCAGATGGCATAAGGGCAATTTGCAAGTGTTTTCTTCTTACTTTCTTAATTCTAACTGAATTCCTGTTTCTGAAACCAGGATATTATGCCAAAGGATGCATAACACCTGTTTATGACCCTAAGAAGGGGTTTGCAAATGGTCAGAATTGAAAGAATAACTCCCAGTGCTCATGAAAATAGAGAAATACAGCTCAATAACATCATCACATTGGTTACTTTATAAAGGTTATTTATTTGTGCTTCTTCCTTTGGCAAATTTAAATTACAAAGACAAACACCTGCTTAAATAACTCACAGTGCATCATTAATTCAAATGACTTCAGGGGAAAAGCTGTTTTTATTCTCAAGATCTAGCTTTCCAGATTATATGCAATAAAGCAGTACTAAAATAAAACAAGAATTATTAAAATATCATTTTCAAATTTTAAAGCATTAGAATGCCCAATGGCAACACTATTTTTTTAAAAAGATGTCTAAAGCATACTTTGTATACAAAGAAAAATTCTAGGATTTCAAGATACTTCACAAACATTAAGTACATTTTCTTGAAGGAGCTGTGCTATCATTTACAATTACAGGTCACTTTACAGAACATAAACATTCTCATGTGTATTATTTCATCTAAACTTTTTAAAAAATGCAGTATCACTAATTTCTACACCAAAAATGGCTTTAAAAGAGGTGGGCAAACTGTTCACAGATTGAATTGTATCACTAGATGAGATTTAACATTAGGTGACCCAATCAGATCTGATGCTCAATAAAATAATCATTTCTAAGTGTATATATAAGCTCAGGGCATTCTACAGAATCAGAATTAATTTGATTATTCATATGTTCTTTGTATGTTCAACATGATAATAGTTGACAAACATTAAAATAGAGGTATCCTTATGAAATTATAATATCTCAAGAACTGTCAATTTAATAAAAATATATTTTTGTTTGTTTTTATAATTATTCATTACTTAATTTTATTTGTTATTATGATTACGTAATTTGACCAGAGACAGACAGACAGTAAGGGAAAGTGAAAAAACAAGCCTCCATATCAAGGACTTGAACTGCAGTCTGCCATGTGGGAGTCCCAACACCTTAACCACAATTCCACCTACTAGACTCAAATAAAATTGTAACTGAAACTCAAAATCAGGCAATCATTTTTCGTTGTTTGTTTAAAACTTACATATAAGTACATCTAATTATATAATTTTGAAATTGTGGCTAAAGACTTTGCATATATATGAATTTTTCTTTATGTATAAGTTAGGGTTTTGAGGAGTCAATTTTACATAATTCATATTCAAAAATTTCACATTTTATCCTAAAACTATTTTTTTTTAATTGGAGAGGTTTTGCTATAGGGTGCGTGTGCTCACTAGAAAGACAGAGAGATAGATAGATAGAAAGCGAGGAATCATCCCCCAGGGCGGGATGGCCACACCACAATCCCTTCTCCTTCATTCTCCTCTCGGGATCTTGGGCATGGTTGCACAGGCGCCTGGTGTGAGTTTAAGCCACCAGGTCCAGGACTCGAACTGCGATTTTCTACATGGGAGTTCAGCAACATAGCCATTACCCTAACTGCTGGTCCCATATCCTAAAACTTTAAGAATGAACAAAAATCTATTGTAAGCAAGCTGAGCATAAATCCTTTTTAAACTTTCACACATTACCAGTCTTTTATATTCATCTCACTTATACCTTCCAAGATGCTTTAGCAGTTTACCTTATACATTTTCAAAATTTTCGTGAATAAAGTTCTTTCCATATGGTAATTTGTTTGTCCACTTAAAATATAGACAATATGTTAAAAAAAAAAGGTATTTGATATAAGTAGAAGAAAAGAAAACCAGCTAACCTTTAGTGTTCTTTTCAGCCAAGAAAAGGGAGAGCAGATGTTATCAGACTTTCTGAAGAAACTTTGAAAAAAATATATATATTATTTGAATTTTCCATAGGGTTTGTGTGCCCAACAGAGAAAGGTAGATAGAGAAAGGGAGAAAGTAGCCTCTAGCGGGTGAGCTCATGCCAAAATCCCTTCTCCATTTCTCCACCCTGTTGGAATTTGGGGGCACTGCACATGCCAGTGTGGTTTTCAGACCTCCAGAGGAGGATTCTAAATACACAATTGTACATTGTACATGTGGCATTCCGCTATTGTCTATCAATTTACATATTTTAACTCCAATTCTGAAAGCAACAATCTAATTTTTAAATTTACAAAAAGAGAGTTTACTATGAGGCATATACAACTCAGAACAGAGAGAAGAAACACATTGTTTTCATTATACCATTTGAGATAATTATTGTTTTTTCAGGTTTATATTTTTTAATCATCTGATTCTTTAGGTGTGCTACCATAGTGGAATAATGTCACCATTTTGTTTGTGTGTATATTTTTCTTCAAAGGTAAGATACTCTCATAATGACAAGATAAACAATTTCAAAAAAATGAGAAAATTAAGTTCCTCTATTACGGATTACTAACCTAAGAAATAAAAATTCTCTAGCTCTAAAAATTCATCAAATATCTTATATAAATCATTTTCAATTGTAAGGGGGAATAGCAGAATATCTTATTTTTATACTTACTAAACTCTGATTTAGAGACATAAAAGAGTTGCTCGAATAAATGGAATCTTTTAAATTTTTTTTTAATTTTTTTATTTTTATTTTTTTTTTGGAGAGATTTTCACTGTAGGGCGCGTGTGCTCTCCAGACAGACAGAGAGAGACATAGAGACAGAAAGCAAGAAATCACCCCCCAGGGGGGATGGTCACGCCGCAATCCCTTCTCCTCCATTCTCCTCTCGGGATCTTGGGCACGCACGCACACGCGCCCGGCGTGAGTTTTAAGCCACCGTGTCCGGGACACGAACAGCGGTCAACTACGTGGGAGTCCAGTGACATAGCCATTACGCTAACTGCTGGTTCCCTTAAAATTTATTTTTAACATAGTCATTATATGCATAATGAATTATATATAGAATGAAATGCTGTAACTTCATATTTTAGAAAAAGTACACACAGACCTTGCCCTTAGAAAGCTTAAAGCTAATAGGAATTTCAAACTTGAAACAAATATTGATTATAAAGGGTGGTGAATGTTATAAGAAGCATGGTCTAGACCAAAAAAAGTTGTTGAAAAGTACATAAAGGCATAGATACCAAGATATGTTAGAGAAAAAAATATGTCCAGGATAATTCAATATAGAGAAATGAAGGCAAGGAAACAGGGATTTGGAAGTATAGCTAAAGAGGTAAGATATCTATATTCAATTTGTACATTTTGCTTAATCTTAGTATATGATATACTGAACTTTGTATAAATTCAATGAATATATTTTCCAGTTGAGGACTTTTAAGTCAATTTAAATTTATATTATTATTTTCCCTAATATATTATTCATAGAAATTACACAAGAATCTTCATCAACAGGTAGTGTTGGAGCTGGGGTTTGAATTCATGTGACAGGATTCATTTTTTAAAATAATTAATTTTTAGTTTAATTAATTATTATTATCACTGCTTTTTAATTTGCTATAGGGCACATGTGTTCACCAGAGAGAGACACAGAGAGAGAAAGAGAAAGTAAGAAAGCAAACTATCAGGTCCAGGACTTGAACTGCAGTTGGCCATGTGGGAATCCAGTGTCTCAACCACCACACCACCTTCTGGCACCAACAGGACTCATATTAACACTCTATTAACCACTACACATATAAGACTTCAAAGAGTTCAGTTTAAACAATGTTTAGAATTACTTAGATGATTTTTGTCATCTATCTATCCAATATTCCTTGTTTATTTCTATAAAAAGAAGGCTGACGTAAAGCAAATAAAGGAAAATATTTTATTTGGGGCAAGGTTAGGATGATAACCTGGACAACATGAATTTAACTTGCCACAGATAATGTGTGCTAATGTGACACAAATTTCAAGATCATTTTAAATGCAAAAGTTGTGAATGGGAAGGGGGGAGTAGAAAGAAGCTATGTATAATCATAATTGGGTAAATTCTGTAATAGAGGCAGCAGAATCATCTGGAACCACTTTGCTTAAGATTAAGCAAAATGTATAGGCAATGAATCTGTAATGTAAAAGAAGAATATATTGGGGACATATGAATGTTCATAAACCAAAATATCCAATGAGTTTAGATAGTATCGTGCGCTATTTCCAGTACAGAGTCCTAAGAAAACCTCAAGATGTGCATATGTTTTATTTCCTTACAACATTGACTTACATAGATTGTAATCTCCTGTTTCCAGAGAAAACTGATCTAGTTTGAGGTTCTATCACCTTTCTTAAAGATTCATTTTGGTGATGCAACGTTTTAGCATGAGTGATTCTGTCTTGGTCTTGTCTGTTGCAGCCTAGAGCAAGAGCTTAGTCCAACACAATGGTCTCCTATAATTTGTATTTAACACATACAATCTATTTTTTAAAGAGAGAGATTTTAGAATAGGGCACATGTGCTCACCAGAGTAAGACAGAGAGACATAAAGCAAGAAATCACCACCCTGGGGGGTTGTTCACTCCACAATCCCTGCTCCTCCATTCTCCTCTCGGGATCTTGGGCACTCACGCACGTGAGATCAGTGTGAGTTTTCAGTCACCAGGTCCAAGACTTGAACTGCAGTAAACTATACAGGAGTCCAGTGATTTAACCATCACATCATCTGCTGGTTCCAACACATAGAATCTTAAACAGCCCTTCATTGAGTTCCTGGTAAAACATAGAATTTAAAACTTCAGAGACACTCTTTTTTTCAGCAATTTATAGAAAAGCCAAAGCAGAGGAATAAAAGTGGTGATACTAAGAGTGATAAAATGTAACAGTGAAGCATCATTTACTCTGTTCATTGTCAAGAAATGCTTTCCTAAGAAAGTCATGTCTAAATTGATACTTGAAGAATAAACAGCAATGAACCAGGAAATAAGGTTGTAAAAGAAATTCTAGACAAGGGAATAGTCACATGCCAACGTTGCAACAGTGCTTCATAAATGCAGAGTGGATAGAGAGAAATGAATTAATTAAAGTGATATTTAGGATATATGTATATCCTGAAGTATATACATCTTGAAAAAAATGTGTGTGTGTGTGTGTGTGTGTGTGTGTGTGTGTGTGTGTGTTTGTGTGTGTGTGTAAAAATATGATATTGAAATTGACTGGCTTGTGAAAGATAGAGAAAAGAAAAACACTAAGATTGTCCTCGACATCAGTAAATTAGAGAAACAATAGAATAATTTACTACAAGTGTATTAGCCAGGGTTCTCTAGAGAAACAATAGTATATGTGTATGCGTGTGTATATACATGCAGAGAGAGATTGTTTTTTTAGGAATTGACTCAGGAGTATAGAGGCTTGATCAGTCTAAACTATGACTGGTAAGCCAGTACGTTGGAGATGTAGGAAAAAATTACAATTTACTTCAAAGACAGTTTTTTAGAGAATTAGAGTCAGTGTTCCAAAGGAAGTGGATAATTGGTTCTCATTGAGAAGAGGTCAGCCTTTTGTTCTATTCAGGACTTTAACTGAATGAGGCCCACTCACATTATGAAAGGAAATTTGCTTTACTCAAAGTCCTCTGATTTAAACTTAAATCTTATTAAAAACAAAACCCCTCGTAGCAATATTCAAACAAAAAATTTCACCAGATTTCTGGGTAATATGGCTCAGCTGAGTTGATTCATAAAATTAACTATTGTATAAGTGGACTATTGGGCCAGTAGATGGTGTGGTGGTTTTTTAATTAATTAATTATTTATTTAGAGAGTTTTTTTTTTTTTTTTTTTTTTTTTTTTTTTTTTTTTGCTATGGGGCATTTGTGTCACCAGGAAAAAAGAGAGAGACAAAGAGACAGAAAGCGAGAAATCACCCGTAAGATGGGATGGCCACGCAGCAATCACTTCTCCTCCATTCTCCTCTTAGGATCTTGGGCATGCACGCACATGTGCCCAGTGTGAGTTTAAGTCACCAAGTCTCGGATTCAAACCACGATCAACTACATGGGAGTTCAGTACATTAGGAATTACACAAACTGCTGGTCCCATGGTGTGTTGATGAAGGTACTGAACTTTCACATGGCCAGCCATGGTTTGAGTCCTGGACCTGGCGGCTTGAATATCATGCCAGGTGCGTTTGTGTGCATGTCCAAAATTCTGAGAGGAGAATGGAGGATAAGGGATTGTGGCAAGGTCATCTCCCCTTGGGGGGTGATTTGTCACTTGCCCTCCCTCTGTCTCTGTCTTTTTCTCTCTTTCTCTCCAGTTAGTGCATGTATCCTATGGCAAAATTAAAAGGGGGAGAGGGGATACTAAAGAAATTGTAGACACTTTTTTTTGTTTATTTCCTTCTACAAAGAGAGATGTCATAGCTAACTGATGTGTATCTTTAAAAAGAGAATCCATCATTCTGAGTTTTATAATTTCAGCTATTACATTTACCAACTATTAGCAAAGAAAAACTGGGAGGAGATTGGAAGAGAAAAGATTGTGGCATGGCCATCCCCCTGGGGGTGATTTTTCACTGTCTCTCCAGTGAGTGCATACACCCTATGACAAAAATGTCTATCAAAAAGAAAAGAAGAAATATCTTACCTATTTTTGAAATCCAGTGTGCTTCAATTTAATACATAAAAATGTTAAGGAGAAAATTCAGATTTGAATTTCTGTAGAAAGTCTAGAATGCTGAAGATCAGCTACCTAGCTCTTGTAATAGCTTGGGAAATGCCATTTTACTTTAACAGTCCTTCTAGGTATTTCATTGTATACTAGTAAGTTTCTTCTTTTGGAAGTGGTAGTAGTCACAGAAAGACTGCATGGCTTCTCTTTTAATTGGGAACAGCCACATGTCAGAGAAAATACCTTTTTTTTTTTAAGTTGTTATTTTTACAAAAGTATATATTAGCTCTCTCTATGAAAAATATCACTCCCTAGTAAAAAGTGAGTACCGGTACTATTAATCTTTTATGTTAACAGGATATATTCCTTTTCATTGTAAAACTTCACAAAAAATAGATTTAGAACTAAGCTTCCATAATGATGGAACTGTTGAGTGTATCAAATCTGCTTTCTCTTTATGTAGATTGAATTAGTCTCTGAAAAACTGATTTTCAATAAATTCTGAGCCTCCTACATAGTCAATTTGAGAGTCAAACTATTTTCATATGTCCAACAGGTTTAGTATAGTAATCTGTAGGGAGAGGCCAGATCTGAGCAGCACAATAGTGGCTTCTGAAGACAAGCGGAACATGATCCTTGTGCTGATGCTGCAAGGCTAGTGAAAGCTCTAAGAACATGATCTACTTTTCCTGTATTTGCATTGCAAGTTGGTATAAATTAAAGGAAATTGAGTGTCAACCAGAGAAAGCCAGGAGAGACTGGTTTAGAATTGCAAGAACCACAAAACATTCCACAGCTGCAGTGGATAATAGGAAACACCTGGCTTGCCCTTCTGCTTCTCCCTCCTGCTTTGACCTATAAATGAATAAACGTAGGAATGGCTTAGTGCCAGAGCAATTTCCATCAGAGATGCCCAGTCCACCTGATCCTGCTTTTCTCTACTTGTGTGTGTGTCTGTCTGTTTTTTTCCAAGCCACCGTTGCTCCAACTCAGGGTCCCATCTTCCAGCCTCACAGATCGTGGCTGTAATCTATTTTATTGTCTCTGTAACTCATTGATTTGATCCCTTGATTATTTAAAGTCAGAATCCTTTATTTTAAAAACATAAACAAAAAAAAAATCTTCTAGAGAATTTCCCGTAGTTGTATTGAATATTACGTACTCCCCTGTAAGCTACATCCCCTTCATGGAGAAACAGCAATATCTCCCAGGCTGGCCCCTTTTTCCGTAGTTTATTTTTTCTCTTTTTAAGGATTTGGGAGCTAGTTTCTTCTACAATGGTGTTACAATTATTTTAATTATTATTATTTTTTTAATGTTTGGTGTAATCTTGGGCCAGCAGGTGGCATGGTGTTTGAGATACTAAATTCCACATAACTCTGGTTCCAGTCTCAGATCCAAACACTTCCAAATCATGCTGTGTGGGCATATGTGTTCAAAATCCTGCAAGGAGAATGGCAGAAAAGGGATTTCAGTTTGGCCATCACCCTGAGGGGTAATTTCTCATTTTCCCTCTCCGTTTTTTTTTCCTCTCTGTTATTCTCTTTACACTAATTGAATTGAGGGCATGCACCATATGGCAAAAATCTAAAAAAGATAAAAAAAAAAAAGGTTTGATGTAGTCTAGCACTACTAATGTAGTCCTACCGTATTTATAAGATTAGGTTGGATGAGAGAATCTATTATTTCTACTTCATTTTTTCTTTATTCTTTTTTTAATTAAAAATTTTGAGAGGTTTTTGCTTTAGTGTATGTTCACTAGAAAGACAGAGACAGAGAGACAGACAGCGAGAAATCACCCCCCGGGGGATGGCCACACTGCATTCCCTTCTCCTCTATTCTCCTCTTGGAATTTTGGGTATGCATGCACACGTGCCCAGTGTGAGTTTAAGCCACCCGGTCCAGGACTCGAACCGCAGTTGACTACCTGGGAGTCTAGCGACTTAGTCATTATGCCAACTGCTGGTCCCTCTATTTTCTTTTTTAACTTTTAAAGTCATGTGCCCCATTTTGCATTGCATATAGAGGGTAAACAAAAGAATTAAATGAAAATTATCCAACTCTTCTTAGGTTTTGTCTTAATGAAATAGTGTCAGCAACTAGCAATGCAATTTATTAAAAATAATAATAAAGGATTAAAAAAACAATAAGGCGGGACCAGCAGTTAGCGTAATGGCTATGTCACTGGACTCCCACATAGTCGACTGTGGATCGAGTCCCTGACTGAGTGGCTTAAAGTCACGCCGGGAGCATGTGTGTGCGTGCCCAAGATCCCGAGGGGAGAATGGAGGAGAAGGGATTGAGGCGTGGCATCTCCCCTGGGGGGTGATTTCTCGCATTCTATCTCTCTGTCTCTCTCTGTCTTTCTGGCGAGCACAAATGCCCTATAGCGAAAACTTGTCAAACAAACAAACAAACAAACAAACAAACAAACAAACAAACAAAATCAATAAGGCTAGCCCCATAGTGCAGCTGTTAAGTGTTGCAGGAGTGTTAAGTGAAGCCAAGTGCCACATAGCCAACTAGAGTTCGAGTCCTGACTCTAGTGGATTGAAAAATAAGCCAGGTGATATGAATTTCCTAGATCTTGAAATGATGGGGGATTGGAAGTAAAAGGATTGCAATGTGATCAGGTCCCATTGGGAAATGTTTCCTTTTCTTCATTTCTCTTTTTCTCTCTCTCTCAGACACACAAGCACATACCCATCTTCTGGTATTAAATTAAGGGGGGGGGAACCTACAAAATATGACTCCAAAACTGACTGTTTTTGGTTTTTAATTATAAGAAAATTCTCAACATTCCACGACATGTGTGTGCATGCCCAAAATTCTGACAGGATAAAAAGAGAAATGGAGAGGAGATTGAGATGTGATCACACCACATTAAAGATGTTTTCTCTCTCTCTCTGACAGCACATGCAAACTCTTGCAATTAAAAAAGAAAGAAAAAAAATTCTCAGCGTAGGCAAACAACCATTCCC
Organism: Tupaia belangeri chinensis; assembly: GCF_000334495.1. Taxonomy (NCBI): domain Eukaryota; kingdom Metazoa; phylum Chordata; class Mammalia; order Scandentia; family Tupaiidae; genus Tupaia; species Tupaia belangeri. The sequence continues at coordinate 1,267,274 of NW_006199080.1, forward strand.
TACTATATTGTGGGAATTCTTCTATCCTGAGAAATCTTACAGATATTGATGTTAAGAAGACTAAATGTATAATAAAGAAGAAATCCAATACATTTTTCTGTACATTCTTTGTCATTTTGTTGTGCCAATGAATAGCTCTCTATGTAAATATTTAATGAATTAATATTTAAAGAGCCTGGTGATTGATTAAGCATATGTCTTTAGATCGAACCCAAATCCACCCACATTATAAACATTATAAACACATTTCTCCATGACCAGCTGATTAGCAGATTTTCTGTTAGGTCAAGTTTTGTCAAGTGCAGTCATTATGAGGAAACTGGCTCGAAACATGCTGAGAAACTCTCAATTAAATAGAGTTGAGTGCATTATTAGTTATTAAGTGGTATATAAAAAAAAATGAGCTGTTACTATATTTCAATGTACCAGAAATCTATCCATGAATAAAAATTTAAATCAATTTATATTATGAAGTAAAACACATTTGAAATTCTTATGTAGAGAGTACATTTTCTTTGGTCTCGCAAAAATGTTTTTCAGTGTTTCAAAGAAAAGTATTGTTAGTGGATAATATAGTTTGTTGACCCATTTTCCATTCCCATCATCCTACCATCTTCTAACTGCCGGGCCAAAATACAGCTATTTCAAAGATCAGTTAACATTTGTAATGGTCTTAATGCTCTGTATAGCAACAATAGGCCCAGTGTTGTAGTGATTATTTCTGTGAGTTCCGTGTGGAAATGAATAAATATAGCCATTTAAATGCTGCTAATTTTTTTTATTTGTAAATTAAAACATTCAGTGCATTTACTATTTCTTCTCATCTGACATTCCTTAGAGAATAACACCTAGCAATAGATATTAAAACAAGTAAACATTCTTTGTCTTCTCCCAATGAAATGTTTCCTCTCTCTTTGCTGCTGCTGGTCACATGCATTATATTTTAATTTTTTTCACTCAAAGCATTTTTTTTTTTTTTGGAGAGATTTTCACTATAGGGTGCGTGCACTCGCCAGAGAGACAGAGAGAGACATAGAGACAGAAAGCCAGAAACCACCCCCCAGAGGGGATGGTCACACTGCAATCCCTTCTCTTCCATTCTCCTCTCGGGATCTTGGGCACGCACGCACACACGCCCTGAGTGAGTTTTAAGCCACCGGGTCCGGGACGCAAACTGCGGTCGACTGCGTAGGAGTCCAGCGACATAACGATTATGCTAACTGCTGGTTCCCCTCACTCAAAGCGTTTTATCACTCAAAATGTAATTGCACTGATACAATAAACTACATATATCATCTACACCACAATATTATATGAATTAATATGCACTGGAGAATTAAACTGCACTAAACAAGTTCTCTCCACAACATTCATATTGAAAGAAACCTCTTTATTTTTACTAGAAGTCTTCATTCTGTTTCTAGCATATTTTGTTCATGTCTTTCCAGAAAACCACTTCTCAATTTCACTGTTAATATTGCAGATATTCTCTTCTCCCTGGTAATTCTTCTGGTCTCACTAAGAAACGATTTTCAGTTTTGTTACATAAAATAAAAAGGATATGAAGAACTGTTTATCTTGCAAATGAAGAATCAGATGCTACTTCAATTACGTTCCAATACTTTAGAGACATTTCACGGTTCTTTGTAGTATGCTTTAAATCAGCCATCTGGTTCAAAATTGAAACCCAAAACTTTGAATAGTGAATTAAACATTTCTGTAACAGTTCTCCCAGAGCTCAAATACTGTTACTACTTTCCAGCATGCTTTACATGTCATGTCTCATGCTGAAATATGTCTTTACTGAGCTGATGGCAAAATCATCCTAATATTTATCAGTATCTCACCAGGATGTCTGTCCCCTGCTGGAACAGACATTACTTGTTCAAGTATTTATGTCACAAGCAAGTTGATTCTATTTCCTTGCTACTATAGTTTTGGCTAGAGGTCTGATTTAGACAGCAGGGAACATGAGTTTGAATTATGTTAGTACTTTACTGTGATTATGGTCCTTTATTGAATAAATGTAATCACATAGATTTTCTTATTTGGAATTAAGTGTTTTTATGAATGCTAGATATAAAGTCTCAATCCTGAACTTTAATGATAAAATGAAATACAATAAGTAATTGTTATCAATTTTACTCCTCAGTGTACGTAGAGAAAATATGAACTTGGGAAACTGGCTCTTCCTTTAATATTTACTTTTTACTTTCTGATTACTTTTTTATTTTTAAAGGTTTTTGCCATAGGGTGCTTGCACTTGCCAGTAAGAGAGAGACAGTGACAGAGAAATTGAGAAATCACCCTCTTCTGGGGGCGGGGGAGATAGAACCCTGCAATCCTTTCTTCTCCACTTTCTTCTGGGGATTTTGGCAACATATGTACACGTCATGCATGATTTTCAAGCCATCAGGCCCGGACTGAACCATATGGGAGGCCATATGGGAGTCCAGCACCTCAAACACCATGCCACCTGCTGGCCCCTAATATAGACTTTTATGTATTGGATTTATGTGATAATTTAATTAAATATCTGTTATACAAACAAAAATGGAATGTAAGAGTAATTATTTAAAAGGTACAGTTAGTATACATTTTCTACTTTATTATATTTAGAACAAAATAGTCTTTTAATATTTTGTTTGTTTTTAATTTGGAATCAGTTTTGGAGTATGCATGTGTGTGTGTGTCCCTTCCACTGATTAATCTCAAGTTAAAAAGAAAAATACTTCTTTTTTTTGGAGAGGTTTTTGCTATAAGGTGTGTAAGTTTGCCAGAAAGACAGAGAGAGTCAGAGAGATAGAAAGCGAGCAATCACCCCCTCACACACACAGGGGGGATGGCTACGCCGCAATCCCTTCTTCTCCATTCTCCTCTCAGGATCTTGGGCATGCACACATATGCACCCGGTGTGAGTTTAAGCCGCCGGGTCCAGGACTTGAACAGTGGTTGAATACATGGGAGTCCAGCAACATAGCCATTATGCTAACTCCTGGTCCCTAATTTGTGTTCTTGATTGGATTATTTCCATGGATTTCTTCTTCTATAAGAAAGCATCTTCTAGCTTTCTTATTCCTGAATACTTTTTCTTTGTAAGCTGTACACTATAGTATCACATTCCAAGAATATTTGTTGAACCATCTAATATGACATGTCACTAATTACTCTGTTCAATTAACATCCTATTGTCTTGTTTTGTTTTTATTCTCTTTATAAATCCACTGTATCGAATGCCTTCTATCCTTCCTTCCTTGTTCCCTTCTTTCCTTCATTTTCTTTTCTTTCTGTATCTCATTTCTCTCTTTAATTTACTCTCTCTAAATTTCATCTATTTATATTTATATTATTTAGTTTGTTCATCATTAATTTCCCACTATGTGAAGGAGTATTTTCAGAAAACAAAAATCATGCTATGTGCTTCAGCGGAACATTTAATATAGGGGATTGTCTTCACAGATGTTTGAAAAGCTAAATGGCAACACAGAAATGCCATTGACACTGCAACTGTAAATGTCAGCAATTACCCCAACAGCTGAGGAGGAGAATGAGAGGAACAGGATTTCCCGGAACCTAAGAACTCACAGGACGATGCTGGCCAAGTCCGAGATGACAACGCTAACTGGGTGAGGCAGTAGGTTAAGTAATTTGGAAAATAGAGTCCATGGAACAGGTCTCATATTGCTAAGCCTGGGATGCTGTCTGGCAGGTAATAAAGAAGATGGAAAATAAAACACACACAGTAATAGCAAAGCCCATTGTTAGTATCACTCGACTATAACTACTAATGAGAGAAAAAGGAGCAAACCAAAGTTGACAACAAAAAACGCACAAGTCCCAGCCTCACTATTTCTGATTTGCTATTAGTCTCTAGAAATTACTTCTGAGAGAACCTACTGCTAAAAACACAACAGACAAAATAAGACGATGGTTTGTGGATTCATCTCACATCAGAGAGCAGAAAATGGAAATTATAATAATGTTATTCGGAGCAAAAATTTTTTTTTTAAATAATCAGCATGCCCTGTGTCTTTAGTTACTCTGTGTCTATACATACACTTGTCATAATAAACTTCCATAAAATTATAACTAAACTTTATCCTTTTGCCTAATCAAAGAACTTATTTTTCAGGGCCTCCAGTTACCATGGTGGTTAAGGCAGCCAGACTCCCACATGGCTGATCACGGTTCAAGTCTCAACCCTGGCAGCTTCCATTCTCACTTTCCTTTTCTTTCTCTGGTAAACTTCAAAAAAATAAAGTAAAATAGCAACAATGAATAAAATTTTTAAAAAGAACTTATTTTTTCATACAGAGAAGTTATTATCTTCTCTTCCAAAGAGAACATAAAATATTAAGACTCATTTTATCTAACATTCAACAAACACCAAGTCACCTATCTCCATTTTACTTCAATTAGTCCACTAATTGTATTACTACTACCCCATATGAATATATTATAAACTAAACCTATGCACAAATTTAACCACTTACCAACAACTTCCCCTTTATACAATAATAAAAGAAAAGTAAGAAATAAGAAAAAAGAAATTGAATCATATTTGCCAATGGATGTGTGTGTCTGTGTATATAAATAAGTAAAGAGAATAGACATAACTGCTATATTTTTCTCTAATGATAATTAACTTGTTATGTATTTATTTATTTTAGTTTGCAATAGTATGTGTGCACTTTCCTGAGAGAGATGGAGAGAAAAGAAAAGTGAGAAATCACATAACCACTTCACAATCCTATCTCCTCCATTCTCCTTTTGGGATTTTTGGAACACATGCACATGCTCCCCAGTGTGTTTTTCAAGCTGTCAAGTCCAGGACTCAAAATGTACAGTTGGCCGGGCATTGCCTGACACCAGGTTGCCTGGGGCTACAGGCCCTAAAGGCCAGAACTTGTGGACACCTTCCCGCCCTACCTTTGGACCTCAGGTTGTGTTTTGGGAATTTAAGATGAACTTGTGCCCCATCCCATCCTATCCAGAGACTGGTTCAAGCAAATAGTATTATCAGACACCAGACTGCCTGTGGCTTCAGGCCCTAACAGCTGAGCCCCATCGCTTATCCTCCCCACACACTTGCCTTTGGTCTTTCTGAACTTCGGTGTTTTAAATAGTGCAAATGTGGGATCTTTGCTTCTGAGGTGAAACTCATTCACTCAGTTGGAGATTCACTACTCTTTAGAAACAGGGAGGACTTTGGGTCACCCAGAACCTGTGACAACAATGAAGGGTACTGCTGAGCAACAGGGAGGCAAACCAGAAGAGAGATCATCAATTTTCTACTCCTGCGCACCTTTGAACACTCAAAAGTACCTTGAATAAGTTAGGAAGGAATGAATAGACAATCAGATGACTAGGAACACACAGTAATAGCAAAGCAGAGGCACAAGAAATATTTGTAGTGACCAAACTAACTGAGATGTAAGTGAAAAGAGACAATGAGTCCAGGACATGAGGAGGTCCTTTCATGATTTGAAAGAAGAAATAGACTCCTTAAAAAAGAATCAGATGGAACTGATAGGGATGGAGAATGTGATACCAGAAATTGAAACCTCCCTTGAAAGTATTAAAATTAGATTAGATCACACAGAAGATGGAATCTCAAATGTAGAAGACAAAAATCTCTGACCTAGAAAAAATTATCAAGAAGATTGAGAAAGCAAATAAGAAAAAATGAGGATAATATATGAGGAATACTGGACACCATCAAGCACCCCACCATTCAGATAATTGGCATCCCAGGAGATGAAGAAAATAGAGCATTGACAATATATTCCATAAAATCCTGGAAGAAAACATTCCAAACCTAGAGAGGCATTCAGATATCTAGACCCAAGAAATACATAAGACCCCAAATAGAATCAACCCAAGAAGGTCCTCTCCAAGGCACGTCATAGCCAGATTGGAAAAAGAACAGAAAAAGACATGATACTAAAATTGGCAAGAGGAAAACGTCAAGTTAGTTACAAAGTTCACCCCATCAAGCTAATGCTGGCCCTCTTGTCAGAAAAAATGCAGGCAATGAAAGAATGGGGAAATATAGTCAAAGTGTTGAATGAAAAACAATTTCAACCAAGAATAGTATACCTGGCAAGATTAACTTTCATATACAAAAAAAGATAAAAATCATTCTCAGATAAACAAAACCTGAAAGAATTTATCAACTCTAGACCAGCTCTTCAAGTGGATCTGAAGGAAGTATTATACCAGGAAAACTAAAAAGTCAGATGGACAGTTATAAGAGAACAAAAAATAACCGAGAATATGGTTCACTTAATGATAGTAACAGGTCCGGAAATATGGATAACAACATTGAGTATTAATAGGTTAAATTATCTAATTAAGATACACAGATTGACCGAATGGATAAAAACCCAGAAACCCACTATCTGTTGCCTAATGAAACATACCTAAAGAAACATACCTAATGGATAAAGGCATACATAGACTAAAAGTGAAGGGATGGAAAAAGATATTCCATGCAAATAGAAATCAAAAAAGGGCTGGAGATGTGATACTGATTTCAGAAAAAAATAGGCTTCAAGGCAAGACTGTAAGAAGAGACTAAGAAGGGCATTATATAATAGTAAATGGCTTAATTTAGCAAGAAGATATAACGCTTATTAATATCTATGCACTCAGCACAGGCGCACCTAAATATGTGAAGGAAAGACTGCTGGAGCTGAAAGGAGAGATAGGGAGAAACACTATAACTGTTGGGAATCTCAACACCCCATTATCTCCTATAGATCAATCTTCTAGAAAAAAAAATAGAGAGATACAGGACCTAAATCATAATATAAATAGAATCAGTTTGATAGATATCTACAGAAATTTCCACCCTAGTATGACAAAATACATGATTTTCTCACCCCAGCATGGAACCTTTTCAAAGATTGACCATATGATAAGACACAAATCAAGCCTTTATAGATTCAAAGGCATAGAAACTATATCCAGCATATTCTCTGACCATGATGAAATTAAACTCAATATTAATTTCAAGAAACATCCTCGAGACCAGCAGTTAGCATAGTCACTATGTCGCTGAACTCCCATGTAATCCACCGCAGTTTGAGTTTCAGACCCCATGGCTTAAACTCACGCTGGGCGATTGTGCATGCGTGCCCAAGATCCTGAGAGGAGAA